>NW_021145101.1:0-59312 GCF_900634775.1 Gouania willdenowi
TAGAACTCCCTTTGTCCAATACAGTTACATTATTAAAACAAACTAAAAATCCAATAATTAAAAATATGATCAGAGTATGGAGAGATGTGAAAAAATACTTGAAAGAACCAAATGGTTTATCCCAGTTCAGCCCAATATGGAGCAACCATTTCTTTGTACCTGATGCAGTATTTTGTATATGAGAGTCAAAGAACTGAGAAGATGTTTACCTACCCAATAGTGACACTAATGTGCTTTCAGGAGTTGCAAGATAAATTTCATATATAATTTATTTAAATATCTTTCATACAGAAAACCCAGAATAATGTACTAAGGGAACCTATTCAATCAAACTTAGAGGAAATAAAGGGATAATATCACATATATACAATGTTATGATGGGTGATGATTCATATGGGAGACTGAAAGCTTGGAATGAAGATGTATCATTAGATTTATCTGAGGAGCAGTGGAGATACAGTAGCATATCTATTAATGTACGCCTCAGATTCATTCAGTTCAAATGGTTGATGCCAATCTATGTAAAGCCGGTAAATATTAATAGATGTGATAACATTCCAGATGTATGTCCAAAATGTACAGACTGTAGAGGAACACTGTACAGTATGTGTTATTATAGGAAGATTGGTGATGTAACGATTCACTCAACTCCTGATACGATTCCATTCACGATTCTGGGTTCACGATACGATTCTCTCATGATTTATTTTACAAAACGAGACTGTAGACAAATGATTATTTTTTTTCGGGAAAAAAACTAGAAAATACTGTGTTATTTTCCTTTTATTTTTTATTGTCAAAAGAATTCCTTGATAAACTATTCAAAACAATGCAATTTAACTAAAAATAAATCCTAAATAAAATAAATAAAGGAATAATACAAATGAAGAAGAAGCCTATTAGTTTAAATTCTGGTTCTATAGTAAACAATGCAAAACTGCATAATAGTTCCTTTTCTTTTTAAAAGTGCAACTAAAAATGTATTTTGTGCCTTAATAATTGGACTTAAAAAAAAAAGTCATACTGTATTTACATCAGATATTTGTTTGGTAACCCAGTGGTCGGTTGGCATGCAGATATTCTTGCAGAGAAGAAGAGATGCTACGCTAGCAGACAGAGCTAATACAAAAACGTGACTTTAACAGATATTCACGTAATATTACAGATATTCTTTCTATATTTTACTACATTGGAAAAAGAGTCATGGACCTTCTGTGGATCAGTGGAGACAACAGATGTTCTCAACCCTCCCACTGGAGAAGATCACCTATGTGTTGAAGAGCAGACCAAATGTCATTCATGTTGTATGTTAAAGGTCTTTGAGCGTGGGAAGCTTTACTTTATCTATGTTATTAATTCTAAATGGCCATTGTGTTGTTTTTTAATGTATGGTAAGTGTTATGTTCTAAAAATTAATAAAAAACTGTTTTGGAAAAAAAAAGTTAAGCACATCCACCTGTGAAGTCTGGGCACGCCTGGCTCTGCCTGAGGCTTGTGCTGTAGCTCTCCCCCTCTCTTTGATGCGTATACCTGCAGAGGATAAGAAAAGGATTCCCTGGTGTATCAGGTGATGGGACATCACAGCACATTGGCAACTGTTGGCAAAATAACTACAAAATTACATATAAATGACAGGAAAATGCACAAAAATGTAAGCAAATACGCTAATTGACAACAAAAAGCACTCCAAAAACACACAAAATACAACAAAATTAAAAAACAAAGATTATAACTATGGTAATTATGGAAACAAAAATACACAAAACGGCCAAAAAAAAATACTCCAAAAACACACATAATGACTCCAAAAAGACATGAAAGACAACAAATATACATACAGCAACAACAAGAACATGCCAAAAACACACAATGACTCCAAAAACAAATGCAATACAACAAAATAGTCCAAAACCATCCAAAAAAGACAACAAAAACTTGTGTTTGGACTTCTTGTGCAGTTGTATTTCGTTTCTTTGTCAGCAGGACTAAAGTTAAGAGAACAGAGGGGAATTCCTGAAGTCTGTTACCATGGTAACATTGTCCATGAACTGAACCTACTCGCTGGTAGGACCTGGCTCCGCCCACCTGAACACTGCTTCTCAAGGAACACTTTAATGAACCTTAACACTTTTCTCTGACAATCATTAGTGACATCACACACCATAGACGTGTTCACATCATTACTAATGTTATGCTGCTTTATGTTTTTTTTATGCAGTAGTTTTCTTTCTAACATTGTAGATGTAGATCATTTAGTGAAACACACTGAGAGGTTGATCTACATTAAAACATCTACTGACGTCTGTAGTAAAGTTCACTGAATACAAACCTGTAGATAATATAAAGGAGGAGATGATCATTTAAATTAATACACTTTTAAGGCCTGACGTTAACTCTACATTGTTTGGTACTGTAACACAGGTAGATGTATAGTAAGGATGTTCACTTTACACCATATTTTATATGACAGAGTCCAGACGACTCTGGCAACTACATTACATTAAAAATCTAAATAAATGACTCAAAGTCAAGCGTCACTGTCTTCATAACCACTGTAGTGGGAGTGTCGTGGTTTCCCCAGGTGGAGATGTGAACGATGAAAAAGATGTAGTGTGGAAAAAAGGGATCGTAGAAACTGGCTTGCATAATAACACAAAGTTTATTAACACAAGCAGAATCAAAAGAACAGGGCTGAGGCAGAAGCCCTGTGAGAGCAGTTGGGGTCAGATTTACTCTGAAGAATCTTAGCCAAGAAAGGCATATATGATATGACAGGAAACTGGAAACCAACGGGAGGAGTCTAAGGCTTTAGCCTTAGACCAAAGAAAGAAAGTCACAAACTTTCACACCTCAACAAATGGAGGAAGTACCAACCTGGGAACAAGAAACTTTCAGGGTTCACAAGTTAATCAACATCCAACAGTCGAGCTACAGATTCTTTGATCTCATTTTGAGGGGGAAACAAACAGCTGGTATTCTTCCAACATCCTGAGTCACCTTTGGGGGTGATAAAATCCCCTGGGCTCCGCATGGGTTCGGAGCCCAGAGTCTGAAAACTTAGCAAGTAAACATTGGTTGATTGTTTTAATGTAACAAAGAGGTGAGAACAGGAACGAACCTGTTCTTTGATCCTACTGTTCCTTTGCTTGGCCAGGAAGGGGAAAGTGTCCCCCCTTGGTCCACATATACACTTCACAGAGAGAGAGAGACCTTCTGACCCCAAGACTGAGGCTAATACAGTTTCTCAGTCAAAGTTCAATTTAGATGCTTTAATTTCCTATACATGTGAAGCAGTCAATACACCTCAGGAGGGTTGTGTCCTTCTCCACCTTTTAAAATCTAATTATATTATAAACTCTATAAGTTGATTTAAACGGTACGTACAGGTGGAGCTGTCTATGATAAGTGCTGTAAACGTACGGCTGTGATGATGCCCCGCCTCTAGGGCTGGGGTAAAAGATTATTTGATCAAATAGTTGACTATTCTAACGACTAATTAGACGATTAATCTAATGATTATTTTTCTGTTGCACGACTAATAAAAACCATTAAATCTCAAATAAATACCAAAAAAATCTTAATAAATGACTTTTATTATACTATGTTTTTCCAAAGCCAAACACACAAAATGAAAGCAGTGTTATACAAAATGTTAGGCCTGTCATTAATATGCACTAGTTGATATTCATTGGTGAACTATCGTTGGTGTAGTGAATCATGATGCTAAGCTAGCAAACGTCAGTCTGATATTGTGTTTCACTCAGAAACGCCCACAGCATAATTGAGCTAACGTTGAACAGATACGTCACATGTTACTACAATCTGCTAGCTACCATCCCAGATAGCAACGCTTTTCTGGGCCACATCCAACACGTTGATCCGGCCCACTTTTGGCATAGAATGACAGCACACAGGCGCTCCACGCCCGTTTGTCAGAACTCAGTTACAACCGAGCCATTTTTAAAATGATGCTTTACCTTTGATTTCATGTGATTTTTTATTATTGTCATTTTTGTGCCTTATTGCTTTCTTAGCCCATTTTAAATATGTGCATTATATTCTGAGTAGTTTTCCGGGTTTAATGATGGTCTTAATTTTTTGAAATTTTTTGATTTTGGGCGATTTTTGATTTTTGTCATTTTCTGTTCCATTCACATTTATTATAAAAAGGGTTAGGGTTAGGATGGGTTAGGGTTTAGGGTTTAGGGTTTAGGGTTTAGGGTTTGGGGTTGGGGTTAGGGTTAGGGTTAGGGTTAGGGTTTAGGGTTTGGGGTTTAGGGTTTAGGGTTTGGGGTTGGGGTTAGGGTTAGGGTTAGGTAGGGTAATGTGTTTTCTCGATGAGACCCCCCGGGGGAGTTCGAGGACTCCCCCAGTTAGATAGGGAATCAAAGGCAGGCACGGGCCGACGCATGTTATTCGTGTTCCTCTCGTCTTTGTGTCACACATCAAAAAGGTTTTGTGAATTTGTATCAGTGGGTGAGGTGTCCGTGCAGTGTTGTGACTGTATGACAGGCGTCAAGGTGGGAGGAGGATGGATGCATCCTGCCCACTTTGTGTCTGATTGGACAAACCCGTTGTAAATTGGAACTATGTGTGTGTAATGGAATGAGGGATCATAGAACTGTAGCTGAGGAACAGAAGCAGGAGCCTGTCTGGGCTTCACCACAACCGGGTCTGTGTGGACCTCGTCTCAGTTTCCAGTCTCCACCCCATTACCTGTGGTGAGGAATGGGATGGAGATGGAAGTGGTTGGTGTGTTCTTGTTGGTTTTTTCTGGGTTTTGTTCTAGGTTTTGGCGTTAACTTTTATCTTTAAAATTGTTGTATTTTATGAGGAAAGGGGGGGGGGGGGTTTAGGATTTCGGTTCTGTAGAGACCCTAAATTTGTTTTTAGTTCAATTTTTTGTTTTTCTTTATGTTTCCAAGGTAGTTGGTTTTTAGTTGTGTTTTTCTCGTTTTTTCATTATTTTTCAAAGAGTTTAGACTTTTGGTTGTCTCTTTTTGCTGTTTTACATCCGTTTTCCAATATTTTGCTAAATATTATTCCGTAAAAGCCAGAGTTTTTTAAGGTGAGGTAGAGGAGATGTGTGGACACTTTTGACTTTGAGAAGGAACCGTTTTTCCGATGGCACAGGCAGGTTAGGTAGGGTAATGTGTTAGGTAGGGTTAGAGAGACGAGAGACGCTGCTTTGCACTAATTGAATCATCTTTAATTGAACAGGAACTGGTTCCTGGTTGTGTTGGTGATATTATCACATGTTGATGGTCTGGTTCTTCACAGCTGATAATATGGTTCCACATACAGTAGAGGCACAGTATTCATAGAACAGTTCCTACTAAAGGAGAACATCACTAAGTTTGGCTCCTTCACATTGAACCACATTCAAGAAACAAACTTATTTTCACGTTTACTGGTTGCATGTTTCTCTCCAGCTAAACAAAGCTCACAAAATGCCCCATAATGCAAAGCGGGCGAGGTAGTGTGTGTGTGTGTACGTGTGTGTCTTTATTTCTTGATATTTTTCTGTCTGTCCAGAAACTTCTGTCGTCTCTCCACAGGGATCTCATCCAGACTGATGCCATGGTTACTGGCCCTGAGGACGGAGAACAACCACTTAGAACCTGACTTCAGTTAGAGTGAGAACATCATGGGTTCTTACCCCCCAATGAGGTCTGGAGGAACAGGAAGAGGTTTATCAAATCCTTCTCGACCTATTAGCCAATAGGTGTCCTCTGAGCCTTTGATCTTTGATCAGAAACAAGCTTTGATCTTAGATGTGAACTCATTCAGTTCTAACAAAACTGACATGTGATCATAGAATGGTTCCTTACCTGAGCTTTCCTAGTGTCCATCACGTACCCCAGTTTGAGACTTGTTAGAACCTTAACCGTACTGAAACTGATGTGGATCCTGTAGGCTGGAACCACATACAACGGTTACTAACATGTTCGAGTGTGGTCTAACGTGTTCTAACTAACGTGTTCTACACTAACGTGTTCTCACTAACGTGTTCTACACTAACGTGTTCTACACTAACGTGTTCTCACTGACGTGTTCTCACTAACGTGTTCTACACTAACGTGTTCTACACTAACGTGTTCTCACTAACGTGTTCTACACTAACGTGTTCTCACTGACGTGTTCTCACTAATGTGTTCTCACTAACGTGTTCTACACTAACGTGTTCTCACTAACGTGTTCTACACTAACGTGTTCTCACTGACGTGTTCTCACTAACGTGTTACTGTTGTTCTCACTAACGTGTTCTCGCTAACGTGTTACAACACACAGCCACACCCCTTAGCGGCAGGGCAACCAATCGCATAGTGAGGCGTTCCCTCAGCGCAGAAGTAAAAGGGCCGACCTCTGCATCACAAAGACGACACGGCCCCGTGACGCTGAACCTTAAAAAAGGCTTAACGTGTTTGATATGTGATTATAAAATCTCTCCCTAAACAGGCCAGATACCATCGTACTGATTATAACTTTTACCAAGACCTCTTCCTCAGAAAGACTGTCATTGTTATGCTTAGCGCTATCAGCAGCTACAGACCCTGAGAGCACAGAACAACTATAGATTCATGGGACGCTCACACTGACACGTCTGAATCACAGACCAGTCTGTCTCTAAAACATTTGATCAAATAAGCCTCGTGTCCACCTTAAACTCTTCAACGTAACTCTGTCTCATTTCATTTAAAACCACCACAACAGTGTTCTCACTAACGTTGACTTTGTTCACTAGCGTGTTGGTGTGTATCTTACGCAGTCCTGTGGCCTCCATGTGTGACGCTGTAGTCACTGTGTCTCCAAACAGGCAGTACCGAGGCATAGTGAGACCCACCACACCAGCCACTACTGGACCTGAGAACCATGAAGAGACAAACAACATCAACACATTTACCATAAACCATTAACCCAGTAATCTAATCACCCCCCAGGAAGAAAAAATATAGAAATAGTATCATTTCTCTATATAATTGTTATAAATACACCTCTGCATAACATTGTATCCTTATTAACATTAAAGAAAACTCAAAAAGAAAGAAATACAGATGAACTTACATCAAAGAATAACTTTGACATTGTTTTTTAGTCTGTAACAGATTTATTCACCAAGTTCAGATTAAAAACAATATAAAAATGTATCGCAGAACAAAAAACAAACAACCCAGAAACAATATAATAACAATGACAATAATAAATATAGCTGCAAGCAGAAATAAACAGCCCCGCCTTCACCGCCGCCTTTGCTGTTCAATGCACTGCCTCAAGTTCATACACAGACATAATATAACAGTGAATTTTATACGATCAAGACATTATTATTGATTTGTTCAGAGACAGAAATGTACTATTAAGATATAAACCAAGACATATTTATGATTTTTGTTGTTGTACTAACACATCCAAAAACAATGATGGAGTAGTAGTAGTAGTAGTAGTAGTAGTAGTAGTAGTAGTAGTAATAGTAGCAGTAATAGTAGTGGCAGTAGTAGTAATAGTAATAGTAGTAGCAGTAATAATAGTAGTAATAGTAATAGTAGTAGCAGTAATAGTAGTAGTAATAGTAGTAATAGTAATAGTAGTAGCAGTAATAGTAGTAGTAATAGTAGTAGCAGTAGTAGTAATAGTAATAGTAGTAGCAGTAATAGTAGTAGTAATAGTAGTAGCAGTAATAGTAGTAGCAGTAGTAGTAATAGTAATAGTAGTAATAGTAATAGTAGTAGCAGTAATAGTAATAGTAGTAGCAGTAATAGTAGTAGTAATAGTAGTAGTAGTAATAGTAATAGTAGTAGCAGTAATAGTAGCAGTAATAGTAGTAGCAGTAGTAGTAATAGTAATAGTAGTAGCAGTAATAGTAGTAGTAATAGTAGTAGTAGTAGCAGTAATAGTAGTAGTAATAGTAGTAGCAGTAGTAGTAATAGTAATAGTAGTAGCAGTAATAGCAGTAGTAATAGTAGTAGCAGTAATAGTAGCAGTAATAGTAGTAGCAGTAGTAGTAATAGTAATAGTAGTAGCAGTAATAGTAGTAGTAATAGTAGTAGCAGTAATAGTAGCAGTAATAGTAGTAGCAGTAGTAGTAATAGTAATAGTAGTAATAGTAGTAGTAATAGTATTAGTAGTAGCAGTAATAGTAGTAGTAATAGTAGTAGCAGTAGTAGAAATAGTAATAGTAGTAGCAGTAATAGTAATAGTAGTAGCAGTAATAGTAGTAGTAATAGTAGTAGTAGTAGCAGTAATAGTAGTAGTAATAGTAGTAGCAGTAGTAGTAATAGTAATAGTAGTAGTAATAGTATTAGTAGTAGCAGTAATAGTAGTAGTAATAGTAGTAGCAGTATTAGTAGTAGTAATAGTAGTAGCAGTAATAGTAATAGTAGTAGCAGTAATAGTAGTAGTAATAGTAGTAGTAGTAGCAGTAATAGTAGTAGTAATAGTAGTAGCAGTAGTAGTAATAGTAATAGTAGTAGCAGTAATAGTAGTAGTAGTAATAGTAATAGTAGTAGCAGTAATAGTAGTAGTAATAGTAGTAGCAGTAGTAGTAATAGTAATAGTAGTAGCAGTAATAGTAGTAGTAATAGTAGTAGCAGTAGTAGTAATAGTAATAGTAGTAGCAGTAATAGTAGCAGTAATAGTAGTAGCAGTAATAGTAAGAGTAATATCAATCAATCAATCAATCAATCAATCAATCAATCTTTATTTGTATAGCGCCAAATCATAACCAATGGTATCTCAAGACACTTTACAGTAGAGCAGTCTTAAGGACGGACTCTTCATTTTATGGATACACACATATGCATATATACGTATATACACATACATATGTATCCCACACCCAACATGAATTCATCATGGCGGCAAGGAAAACCTTCTGTTAAGCAGCAGGAACCTTGTGTGGATCCCATTCCTATGATGAACAGCCATCCACGTTATGCTGTGTTGGGTGTGTGCAGAGGAAAGGGTGGAGACAGAGTTGTTGAGACTCTGTAACTCCACACTGAGGATCCCACGGACCTGCAAGACAAAAGCCAGAAGGAGAACAGGAGCAAACACACAAGGGAAGAAGCAGACATAGAGGGAGTGTTTGAAAGAGGAATGGGACCCTCTCCGGTCCCTCTCTAACCTAAATGACCTCTCTCTTAACGCCCTCTCCAACCTCTCTCCAACCGAGCATGCCAGACCCCCCCCCGGCAGTCTATGCCTATTGCATCTTAATTATGAGCTATGAGCTGGTTCCTAACTAAAAGCTTTACCAAAGAGGAATGTTTTGAGCCTAACCTTAAAGGTAGAGAGGGTGTCTGCCCCCCGAACCGTGGTTGGTAGATGGTTCCAGAGAAGTGGGGCCTGATAACTGAAAGCTCTTCCTCCTATACTACTTTTAGAGATGAATGGAACAACGAGTAGTCCAGCATTTTGAGAGCGTAGTGTTCTGGGGGGATTGTATGGCACTACAAGCTCCTTGAGATAGACTGGTGCCTGTCCATTTAGGGCTTTATAAGTGAGAAGAAGAATCTTGAATTCTATTCTATATTTTATGGGAAGCCAATGCAGAGAGGCTAATACAGGAGTAATGTGATCTCTTCTCCTAGTTTTAGTCAGTACACGTGCTGCAGCATTTTGAACCAGCTGAAGTGTCTTAAGCGACTTGCTCGGGCAGCCTGCTAAAAGAGAATTACAATAATCCAGTCTAGAGGTAACAAAAGCATGGACTAGTTTTTCGGCGTCGCCCTGAGACAGGATAGATCTGATTTTAGCAATGTTACGGAGATGAAAGAAGGCAGTTCTTGAAGTTTGTTTTATGTGAGAGTTGAAGGATAAATCCTGATCAAATAGAACCCCAAGGTTTCTAACAGTTGTGCTTTGTGCCAGAGTAATGCCATCTAGGGCAGTTAGGCTAGCATAGGTTTATCTAAGGTGTCGCGGGCCCAGTACAATGACCTCAGTCTTGTCTGAGTTGAGAAGAAGAAAATTTTGGTCCATCCAGGCCCTAATGTCCTTTAGACAGACCTCAAGTTTAGATAGCTGATTTGTCTCACCTGGCTTCATTGATACATACAGTTGGGTATCATCAGCATAGCAGTGAAAGTTAACAGAGTATTTTCTCATAACATTACCAAGGGGGATCATATAGATACAGAAGAGGATTGGACCTAGCACAGAGCCCTGAGGAACCCCGTAGCTTACTTTAGTGTACACAGAAGACTTATTATTCACGTGTACAAACTGGTACCTATCAGATAGGTAGGACTTAAACCAGTTTAGGGCAGTCCCTGTGATTCCAAGTAATTTCTCTAATCTCTCTAGTAGAATATAGTGATCTATAGTGTCAAAAGCTGCACTAAGATCTAATAAAACCAGCACTGAGAGTCGTCCTTCATCTGAAGCCCAGAGTAGATCATTAGTTACTTTAACTAAAGCAGTCTCTGTGCTGTGTTGAGCTCTAAAACCTGACTGGAAGTCCTCGAACAGGCTGTTGTTTTGAAGGAAGTCACAGAGCTGAGCCGCCACAACTTTCTCAAGAATCTTTGAAATAAAAGGAAGATTAGATATAGGCCTGTAGTTTGCTAAAGTGCTGGAATCAAGAGTAGGTTTTTTGAGAAGGGGTTTGATTACAGCTACTTTAAAGGACTGTGGCACGTAGCCTATTGATAGGGATATATTTATTGTCTCCAACAAAGATGGGCAGACCAGGGGAACAACTTCTTTAAACAGCTTAGTTGGGATCGGATCTGAAAGGCAGGTCGATGGTTTGGAGGATGAAATAATAGAGTTAAGTTCCTGAAGTCCTATATGTGTGAAACAGTTTAGGTTAGGCCTATTTACATTTAATGGTACAGCAGGCCCAGGTGAAGGCAGGGAGTGGCTAATTTTATCTCTAATCTTATGAATTTTATGGTTAAAAAATGTCATAAAGTCCTCACAGCTGAGGGCTAGAGGAATCATGGGCTCAATAGAGCTCTGACTTTGTGTTAGCCTGGCTACAGTGCTGAAAAGGTACCTCGGATTATTTTTATTTTCTTCAATTAGTGAGGAGTAGTATGTAGATCGACTATGTCGTAAGGCTGTCATGTATTTACTATGGCTTTCTTGCCAGAGTATTCGTGACTCCTCTGTTTTATTGGAGCGCCACATTCTCTCTAATTTACGGGTTGTTTGTTTGAGTGTGTGAGTTTCAGAGCTAAACCACGGAGCTTTCCTCTGACGTTTAATAGTTTTTTCCCTCAATGGGGCAATTGAGTCCAAGGTGGATTTTAGTAGACTAGCAGAGCTATCGACAAGCAGATCCAGTTGAGAGGGGTTATAATTAATATCATAGTTATTTATTGGATGGTGCACTGAGTGTAAGGCAGCAGGAATGGCCTCTTTAAATTTAGCCACAGCACTATTGGACAGATTTCTACTCGTAACTATTTTATTGCACAGTGCGAGATCCTCTAGGATAATGTTAAAAGATATTAAAAAGTGATCTGATAGCAGAGGATTTTCAGGGTAGACTTTTAGTTCATTAATATCAAGGCCATATGTTAGAACAAGATCAAGAGTATGATTTAAACGATGAGTAGCTTCATTAATAGTTTGAAAAAAGCCAACTGAGTCTATTAGGGACATAAAGGCTGAGCTCAGGCTATCACTATCTTTGTCCACATGGATATTAAAATCTCCTACTATCAGTATTTTATCAGAACTGAGGATAAGTTTGATATAAACTCAGAGAATTCTGATAGAAATTCAGAATTAGGGCCTGGAGGACGGTAAATTATCACAAATAAGACTGGCTGGCAGGTTTTTGATTTGGTATGAGATAAATTTAGAACCAGGCTTTCAAAGGAAGTGTAACTGGCCTTTGGTTTAGGATAGATTAGGAGAGAGGAATGATAAATAGCTGCTACACCACCTCCACGGCCTATGTCTCGTGGCATATGAGTATTTAAATGACTGGGAGGAGTGGCTTCATTTAAACTAACATATTCATCTTGATACAGCCATGTTTCAGTTAAACAGAATAAATCAAGGTTATTTTCTGAGATAAGGTCATTTACTAGTAGAGATTTGGATCTCAGTGATCTAATATTTAATAGAGCACATCTAATGGTTTTATGTTTTGGTGTTTCTAGATTTGAGATTTTAATTTTTTTCAGATTTTTATAATTGATAGCTCTTTTATTTGATTTTATGTTAAAATTATTGTGAAATATGGGTCGGGGGACTGACACCGTCTCCATAAAATAATATTCATCACCATCACAACAGTTGTCATGGCGATGAACACAGCTATCCTGATAGCAATGGGAGGGAAACTGTCCTAAGGCAAGCGCAGAGGGGCGTGGAGGACTCCGCCTCTGTAACATGGTCTCATTCATGAGATGTCATAAATGTGCCATGTTTTCTGATAGTAGAGATGCTCCCTCCAAAGTAGGATGGAATCCATCTCTTCCTATCAGGTTCGGTTTTCCCCAGAAGGATCTCCAATTATCAATGAAGCCCACCTCGTTTTCTGGACACCACCTCGATAGCCAGCGGTTAAATGATGACATGCTATAGGCTATACATGTCATCACTGGTCAGATTTGGTAAGGGACCAGAGAAAATTACGGAGTCCGACATTGTTTTAGCATAAGCACAAACTGATTCAATGTTCACTTTGGTTGCTTCCGACTGACGACGTCGGGAGTCCTTAGTGCCGACATGGAGGACTATCCTATCAAACTTACGGTTACTCTTTGCCACTATTACTGCTACTACTAATAGTAGTAGCAGTAATAGTAGTAGTAATAGTAGTAGCAGTAATAGTAGCAGTAATAGTAGTAGCAGTAGTAGTAATAGTAATAGTAGTAGCAGTAATAGTAGTAGTAATAGTAATAGTAGTAGCAGTAATAGTAGTAGTAATAGTAGTAATAGTAATAGTAGTAGCAGTAATAGTAGTAGTAATAGTAGTAGCAGTAGTAGTAATAGTAATAGTAGTAGCAGTAATAGTAGTAGTAATAGTAATAGTAGTAGCAGTAATAGTAGTAGTAATAGTAGTAATAGTAATAGTAGTAGCAGTAATAGTAGTAGTAATAGTAGTAGCAGTAGTAGTAATAGTAATAGTAGTAGCAGTAATAGTAGTAGTAATAGTAATAGTAGTAGCAGTAATAGTAGTAGTAATAGTAGTAATAGTAATAGTAGTAGCAGTAATAGTAATAGTAATAGTAGTAGCAGTAATAGTAGTAGTAATAGTAATAGTAGTAGCAGTAATAGTAGTAGTAATAGTAGTAATAGTAATAGTAGTAGCAGTAATAGTAGTAGTAATAGTAGTAGCAGTAGTAGTAATAGTAATAGTAGTAGCAGTAATAGTAGTAGTAATAGTAGTAGCAGTAATAGTAGTAGCAGTAGTAGTAATAGTAATAGTAGTAATAGTAATAGTAGTAGCAGTAATAGTAATAGTAGTAGCAGTAATAGTAGTAGTAATAGTAGTAGTAGTAATAGTAATAGTAGTAGCAGTAATAGTAGTAGCAGTAGTAGTAATAGTAATAGTAGTAGCAGTAATAGTAGTAGTAATAGTAGTAGCAGTAATAGTAGTAGCAGTAGTAGTAATAGTAATAGTAGTAGCAGTAATAGTAGTAGTAATAGTAGTAGTAGTAGCAGTAATAGTAGTAGTAATAGTAGTAGCAGTAGTAGTAATAGTAATAGTAGTAGCAGTAATAGCAGTAGTAATAGAAGTAGCAGTAATAGTAGCAGTAATAGTAGTAGCAGTAGTAGTAATAGTAATAGTAGTAGCAGTAATAGTAGTAGTAATAGTAGTAGCAGTAATAGTAGCAGTAATAGTAGTAGCAGTAGTAGTAATAGTAATAGTAGTAATAGTAGTAGTAATAGTATTAGTAGTAGCAGTAATAGTAGTAGTAATAGTAGTAGCAGTAGTAGAAATAGTAATAGTAGTAGCAGTAATAGTAATAGTAGTAGCAGTAATAGTAGTAGTAATAGTAGTAGTAATAGTAGTAGCAGTAGTAGTAGAAATAGTAATAGTAGTAGCAGTAGTAGTAATAGTAATAGTAGTAGCAGTAATAGTAGTAGTAATAGTAGTAGTAATAGTAGTAGCAGTAGTAGTAGAAATAGTAATAGTAGTAGCAGTAATAGTAGCAGTAATAGTAGTAGCAGTAGTAGTAATAGTAGTAGTAATAGTATTATTAGTAGCAGTAATAGTAGTAGTAATAGTAGTAGCAGTAGTAGAAATAGTAATAGTAGTAGCAGTAATAGTAATAGTAGTAGCAGTATTAGTAGTAGTAATAGTAGTAGCAGTAATAGTAATAGTAGTAGCAGTAATAGTAGTAGTAATAGTAGTAGTAATAGTAGTAGAAATAGTAATAGTAGTAGCAGTAATAGTAGTAGTAATAGTAGTAGTAATAGTAGTAGTAGCAGTAGTAGAAATAGTAATAGTAGCAGCAGTAGCAGTAATAGTAACAGTAGTAGCAGTATTAGTAGTAGTAATAGTAGTAGCAGTAATAGTAATAGTAGTAGCAGTAATAGTAGTAGTAATAGTAGTAGTAATAGTAGTGGCAGTAGTAGAAATGGTAATAGTAGCAGCAGTAGCAGTAATAGTAATAGTAGTAGCAGTATTAGTAGTAGTAATAGTAGTAGCAGTAATAGTAATAGTAGTAGCAGTAATAGTAGTAGTAGCAGTAGTAGTAATAGTAATAGTAGTAATAGTAGTAGTAATAGTATTAGTAGTAGCAGTAATAGTAATAGTAGTAGTAATAGTAGTAGCAGTAGTAGTAATAGTAATAGTAGTAGCAGTAATAGTAGTAGTAATAGTAGTAGTAATAGTAGCAGCAGTAGTAGTAATAGTAATAGTAGTAGCAGTAAAAGCAATAGTAATATTCAGCATGTTTTCGCTGAATAACCCTAAGTGTCTTATCAGTGTGATTATGATGTCACATCTTTAAGTCATTTATCTATATCTGCTGCTAACATGTATAGACATGGTAAAAACAGTTCTTTGCTCGTGTCCCACCGTAGTCACACTGAAACCAAGCGCTACATAGGCTTTGTCATATTTCTTTGTCTTAACTTTCACTTTTGTTTCATTATCTCCGTCTCTCTCCGCCTTTCTTTTCATTTGTGTTAAATATGTTTCCATGGTGATAGGGTTAGAGCACTTCAAAGCATGTTCCTCAGAGTCACACGCGTGTGTGTGTGCGTACCAGAGTGTAGTCCGATGCGTATCTTAACCTTAACCTCAGGCATGTGTTTGATCTTAAACGCTGCGATAGAGTGCAGGATGTCCAGAGACATGTTGGAAACTTCTGCTGCGTGACGCGTTCCGTTTCTGTTGGGAACGCCTGACGCTACCATGTAGGCGTCTCCGATGGTTTCAACCTGACCAGGAAACACTTGTAGTTAATAGTCACTCAGCCATAGTTCATATGGTAGACGGTAGGAGTGGCATCACGTTACCTTGTACACGTCATGAGTAGCAATGATAGCATCAAACATGGTGTACAGGTCATTGAGAAGGTCAACCACCTGAGCACAAAGAACAATGTCACAAAGTGACAGCTTTAATGAAGCTAAAGGAGCTAATGGAGCTAATGAAGTTAATTAACTCATTCAGTGCCATTGACGTTCTTTTATGTCAATTATGTTTTTTCACGGAGATTACTAGAAAACACCCTGGAGGAGGTCCCTCATCAATATCTAAGCTGTAATGTGATGTAGTGACCAACTGTGCCCTGAAGGTGGCAGCAGTGCACCTTTAGAGGAGAGATTAGCCACTGATGCTACCATTAGCTAAGGAGGAAGAAGCAGGAACGAGGGAGATTATGAAGTGATAATGTGACGTATCCATCAGCTTACAGCTCCACATACTAACACAAAACATGTGGACCTGAGTGGATTATTGATTATGTTGTGATCGTGAGATAAAACCATCAACTAACCGAGCTAAACGGGTCATCTCTGCGTGTCGGGAGGAAGAGGACGTTACGTCTGTGTGATTGACGGGGGGGGAGAGGCAGTCAGCAAAACATTCCACTGTGAGCCAGATAGCAGCACACGTTTGGATGAGAGATCATCCGTGATGAGCAGAGCTCAGAGGGAGAGGAAAGGAGTTTATGAGATAGAAAATGGTTCTACAGAGTTGATGCTGAAGTTCTCACCAGCTCACAGCAGCTCACGCTCAACCAGAGCATGTGTGGAACTAAGTGGACTATTGAGATTGTGGTGATGGTGAGAGAAAATCAAAAAACGGGGCAAGCGTTGACACTCAGCATGTCCAGGAGGAGGAAGAGGAAGTTGCGTGTGTGCAGACTGACGGGGGAGAGACTTGGAGGAACGCCAAAATACAGTAAGAAATCCATTAAATTCTGACCCAGATTTGAATTTGAATTACTTTATTAATAGCATAATGTTGCCATCAAAAGCCTGGTCTCAGTGTTGTTTTTGTAGTTTTATAGAAGGAAACTAATGTTGACGTGTCACTAAAACAAAAAGAAAGAAAGAAAAAAAATGCTTCAAAAAGTCATTAATAGATTTTTCAGAAAAAGTCGTTTTCTCAGCTTTTTGTCACAAACTGGTGATTTGTGTGAAACTTGCCTCTATTCAACTGATGATTACAGAAGAACTAAACAAGATCAAAACAAAATTATTTTTTCTGATGAAAGTAGAGACTTTAATCTTTCAGAATCTGGGTCAGATTAGGGGTTAGTCATAGTACAACATATTGTGTGGGTGTTTAAAAATCAGTCAAAATGCTCAAAAACAGCTGGCACTCAATGAGTTAAGCTAATGGAGCTAATAGAGCTAATGGAGCTAAAGGAGCGAATGAAGCTAATAGAGCTAATAAAAGCTAATGGAGCTAATGAAGAAAATGAAGTTGATAGAGCTAATGAAGATAATATAGCTAATGGAGCTAATGGAGCTAATAAAGCTAATGAAGCAAATGAAGCTAATAGAGCTAATGAAGCTACTGATGCTAATGGAGCTAACAGCTGCTGATGGTACAAAGCTAGTAGCTGCTAATAGTTGATACCTCAATGGGTTCACTCAGAGCAGAGATGGTGGTGAAGCCCACGATGTCACTAAAGTAAAGAGTACAGTCTGAGTAATCCTCTGGTCTCACTGGTTTCCCCTTCTTTAGAGACTGGGCCACAGACCTGAAGAACACACACACACACACACACACACACAGGTTTAGATCATTGATTTCAAACATCTGTCTGTTGTCACACACATCTACACACTGAGCTTCACAAACACACACTTGGGCAGTAATTGTCCAATCAGCTTCTCAGTCTTGTTTCTCTCCACCTCCAACTCGTCAGTTCTTTCCCGGATCAGGTCCTCCAGGTTGGAGCTGTACTGCTCTAACATTCGTAGCATGGAGTCAATGATGTTTGCTCGCTTTCCTCTGTTGATGATACGAAACTGAAAGAAGTGCAGAGAGGACCAGGATGATCACATGTTCCAAAGGTTGCCCTGATGTCTCTGTGAGACCTTGTCACCTCCTTGAATATGTCGTCAAAGCTTGGCCGTTTATTGGGGTCTTCATTCCAGCATTCGTTCATCAGACTGAGACACTCAGCGGGAGCTTCATCCACTGACACCACTGGTCGGCAGAGAGGGGGCGGGGTCTTCAGTCGCTCGATGATTTCTGAACACACAGAACTTTACATCTCACAGAGAACATGGACACAAGCAGAGAACTGGTGTCCTCACTAACCGTGGGCCGGCATGTCCATCATTGCATATGGCAACGTTCTTGAGATCACTTCCTGGATAATGATGGAGAAGCTGAAAACATCTCCAGAAAAGGAGCCTCCTTGGATTGGGTTCCTAAGGAGCTCTGGAGCTGTCCACAGCAGCTCTGGGACACACCATGGTGGACACATGTTAGGACATACAGTAGATATGGTGTTCAGACTGATGCTGACCTTCTGATTAGAAGCACCCTGTCACCACACGAACCTTGTTCACCCAAAAGAGTGATTCAAAGGCAGGGCACTCTTTTACAAATGTCTGAATAAAGAAATGAAGTGTTACCCTGTTCGTCCACCGGGAGGACGATGTTCTGAGCATGAAGAATCATCGGGAATCCATAGTCCGTGATCTTCAGAACAAAACGGCCGTCGACCAAACAGTTGGAGGATTTTAGACGACCATGACTCAGACCTCGCAGGTGGAGGTACTTCATCCCCTGAAATATATATACATATAAATATGACCATGAGGCTGATATTCTAAAAATATCTAACACATTAGTTTTAAATTGATTTATTCTAAATCTAATCCAACATTAATATAAAAAACACTGCATATTCCACTACATGTTAAGTTGTTTTATGATGAGAGACTTCTGGTCTTTAAAATGTTCTGAATGTGAAGAAGGTTGGAACAGTAAACACAGCTTTCCCATGTGTTGGTTGAACTACAGCTAACAGTGATTAGCAACATTAGCTGCTACCTTGATCAGATCCATTAGCAGAGAGGACTTGAACATCCAGTCCAGCCTCATGTTGCTGTCTGCCAGAAGGTCTGCCAGACTCCCCCGAGGACAATGTTCGACAACCATGGCAAAGATTCCAGAGTCCACGAACAGACCCAGGTACAGGTTCATGTTCTCATGTCGCATCTCACGCAGCTGGAAAGACCACAGCCAGTGATCAATGGGTTATTACAATGATCAATAGTGTTTATAACAATGATCAATATTTATAACAATGATCATTAGTTAATAACAATGATCAGTAGTATTTATAACAATGATCAATAGTTAATAACATTGATCAGTAGTATTTATAACAATGATCAATAGTTAATAACATTGATCAGTAGTATTTATAACAATGATCAATAGTTAATAACATTGATCAGTAGTATTTATAACAATGATCAATAGTTAATAACATTGTTCAATAGTATTTATAACAATGATCAATAGTATTTATAACAATGATCAGAAGTTTATAACAATGATCAATAGTATTTACAACAATGATCAATAGTTAATAACATTGATCAATAGTGTTTATAACAATGATCAATAGTATTTATAACAATGATCAATAGTATTTATAACAATGATCAGAAGTTTATAACAATGATCAATAGTATTTACAACAATGATCAATAGTATTTATAACAATGATCAGAAGTTTATAACAATGATCAATAGTATTTACAACAATGATCAATAGTTAATAACATTGATCAATAGTGTTTATAACAATGATCAATAGTATTTATAACAATGATCAATAGTATTTATAACAATGATCAATAGTGTTTATAACAATGATCAATAGTTAATAACAATGATCAATAGTTAATAACATTGGTCAATAGTGTTTATAACAATGATCAATAGTTAATAACAATGATCAGTAGTTAATAACATTGATCAGTAGTATTTACAACAATGATCAATAGTTAATAACATTGATCAATAGTGTTTATAACAATGATCAATAGTATTTATAACAATGATCAATAGTATTTATAACAATGATCAATAGTTAATAACAATGATCAGTAGTATTTATAACAATGATCAATAGTATTTATAACAATGATCAATAGTATTTATAACAATGATCAATAGTATTTATAACAATGATCAGTAGTTAATAACATTGATCAGTAGTATTTATAACAATGATCAATAGTATTTATAACAATGATCAATAGTATTTATAACAATGATAAATAGTTAATAACATTGATCAGTAGTATTTATAACAATGATCAATAGTATTTATAACAATGATCAATAGTATTTATAACAATGATCAATAGTTAATAACAATGATCAATAGTGTTTATAACAATGATCAATAGTTAATAACATTGATCAGTAGTATTTATAACAATGATCAATAGTTAATAACATTGCTCAATAGTATTTATAACAATGATCAATAGTATTTATAACAATGATCAATAGTTAATAACATTGATCAGTAGTATTTATAACAATGATCAATAGTGTTTATAACAATGATCAATAGTTAATAACATTGATCAGTAGTATTTATAACAATGATCAATAGTATTTATAACAATGATCAATAGTTAATAACAATGATCAATAGTGTTTATAACAATGATCAATAGTTAATAACAATGATCAATAGTGTTTATAACAATGATCAATAGTTAATAACATTGTCAGTAGTATTTCTAACAATGATCAATAGTATTTATAACAATGATCAATAGTTAATAACATTGATCAATAGTATTTATAACAATGATCAATAGTATTTATAACAATGATCAATAGTTAATAACATTGATCAATAGTATTTATAACAATGATCAATGGTATTTATAACAATGATCAATAGTTAATAACATTGATCAATAGTATTTATAACAATGATCAATAGTATTTATAACAATGATCAATAGTATTTATAACAATGATCAATAGTTAATAACATTGATCAATAGTATTTATAACAATGATCAATAGTGTTTATAACATTGATCAATAGTATTTATAACAATGATCAATAGTGTTTATAACATTGATCAATGGTGTTTAAACAATGATCAATAGTATTTATAACAATGATCAATAGTTAATAACATTGACAATAGTATTTATAACAATGATCAATAGTATTTATAACAATGATCAATAGTTAATAACATTGATCAATAGTATTTATAACAATGATCAATAGTGTTTATAACATTGATCAATAGTGTTTAAACAATGATCAATAGTTAATAACATTGATCAATAGTGTTTATAACAATGATCAATAGTGTTTATAACATTGATCAATAGTGTTTAAACAATGATCCATAGTGTTTATAACAATGATCAATAGTGTTTATAACAATGATCAATAGTGTTTATAACAATGATCAATAGTTAATAACAATGATCAATAGTGTTTATAACAATGATCAATAGTGTTTATAACAATGATCAATAGTTAATAACAATGATCAATAGTGTTTATAACAATGATCAATAGTTAAAAACATTGATCAGTAGTATTTATAACAATGATCAATAGTTAATAACAATGATCAATAGTGTTTATAACAATGATCAATAGTTAATAACATTGATCAGTAGTATTTATAACAATGATCAATAGTGTTTATAACAATGATCAATAGTGTTTATAACAATGATCAATAGTGTTTATAACAATGATCAATAGTGTTTATAACAATGATCAATAGTGTTTATAACAATGATCAATAGTGTTTATAACAATGATCAATAGTGTTTATAACAATGATCAATAGTGTTTATAACAATGATCAATAGTGTTTATAACAATGATCAATAGTTAATAACATTGATCAATAATGACTCTCTCACCTGACTGAACAGACTCTGAGTGTTCTGATTGACGGACGTAAACATTTTTCCAACAGGAACTTTCTTCAGCCAAACCCAGTCGCCCTGACAACAAGACCAGAAAGACTGAGACCAAAACCTGGTCCAGGTTTACATCAAAGGCTAAAGGTGGTTTACATCAAAGACTAAACCTGAACCTGGGTCCAGGTTTACATCAAAAACTAAACCTGAACCTGGGTCCAGGTTTACATCAAAGACTGAAGGTGGTTTACATCAAAGGCTAAAGGTGGTTTACATCAAAGGCTAAAGGTGGTTTACATCAAAGGCTAAAGGTGGTTTACATCAAAGGCTAAAGGTGGTTTACATCAAAGACTAAAGCTGAACCTGGGTCCAGGTTTACATCAAAGACTGAAGGTGGTTTACATCAAAGACTAAACCTGAACCTGGGTCCAGGTTTACATCAAAAACTAAACCTGAACCTGGGTCCAGGTTTACATCAAAGACTGAAGGTGGTTTACATCAAAGGCTAAAGGTGGTTTACATCAAAGACTAAAGCTGAACCTGGGTCCAGGTTTACATCAAAGGCTAAAGGTGGTTTACATCAAAGACTAAAGCTGAACCTGGGTCCAGGTTTACATCAAAAACTAAACCTGAACCTGGGTCCAGGTTTACATCAAAGACTGAAGGTGGTTTACATCAAAGGCTAAAGGTGGTTTACATCAAAGACTAAAGCTGAACCTGGGTCCAGGTTTACATCAAAGGCTAAAGGTGGTTTACATCAAAGACTAAAGCTGAACCTGGGTCCAGGTTTACATCAAAGGCTAAAGGTGGTTTACATCAAAGACTAAAGCTGAACCTGGGTCCAGGTTTACATCAAAGGCTAAAGGTGGTTTACATCAAAGACTAAACCTGAACCTGGGTCCAGGTTTACATCAAAGACTGAAGGTGGTTTACATCAAAGACAGGTTTACCTCCAGGATCCCTATGTTGGAGCTCTCAGGTGTCGTTAAGATGTAACTTCTTGCGATGGAGCGAAACGGGGTTTTGATTTCCAAAAGACTTCTCATTATGGACTCGTCATTTAGTTTCTGGAGGAAAGAAGAACATGGAGTCCTCAGAACTCTAAGCAGGACTGGATCAGGAGGTGGACTCTACACTTTGAGTCTGTTTCTAATCATCCTTCAGACCATCACAGAACAGGTCCAATTAAACCCTGCTAGTTCTAGTAGCTCTGCTAGTTCTGCTAGCTCTGCTAGTTATGTTAGCTCTGCTAGTTCTAGTCGTTCTGGTAGATGTGCTAGTTTTTCCAGTTCTAATAGTTCTTCTAGTTCTGGTTCTAGTATCTGCTCACACTGACCTTATTGCTGACTTGAGTGTCGATGAAAACAATGTCGTCCAAAGTCAGAATCAGTTTCGTTATGTTTGATGCTCTGCGCTTGTTCCTGTTAGCATAGCATCACAGTTAGCTAACATATGGGTCACATGTGACCAACAACCCTACACACAGTGTGTGTCACTCACCTGTTCCAGTAGAACAGTCCTCCAATCAGAGAGCAGATCAGCATAAACACAAACCAATAGGACAGGAACCCTAACCCTGAAAACACAGATTAGCTGTTAGCGATTAGCTGTTAGCGATTAGCTGTTAGCGATCATATGTTAACGATTAGTGATCAGATGTTAACGATTATATATTAGTGATCATATGTTAACGATTATATATTAGTGATCATATGTTAACGATTAGTGATCAGATGTTAACGATTATATATTAGTGATCAGATGTTAACGATTATATATTAGTGATCAGATGTTAACGATTAGTGATCAGATGTTAACGATTATATATTAGTGATCAGATGTTAACTATTAGTGATCAGATGTTAACGATTATATATTAGTGATCAGATGTTAACGATTAGTGATCAGATGTTAACGATTATATATTAGTGATCAGATGTTAACTATTAGTGATCAGATGTTAACGATTAGTGATCAGATGTTAACGATTATATATTAGTGATCAGATGTTAACAATTAGTGATCAGATGTTCACGATTAGTGACCAGATGTTAACGATTAGTGATCAGATGTTAACGATTAGCGATCAGATGTTAACGATTAGCGATCAGATGTTAACGATTAGATATTAGTGATCAGATGTTAACGATTAGTGATCAGATGTTAACGATTATATATTAGTGATCAGATGTTAACTATTAGTGATCAGATGTTAACGATTATATATTAGTGATCAGATGTTAACTATTAGTGATCAGATGTTAACGATTATATATTAGTGATCAGATGTTAACGATTAGTGATCAGATGTTAACGATTATATATTAGTGATCAGATGTTAACTATTAGTGATCAGATGTTAACGATTATATATTAGTGATCAGATGTTAACGATTAGTGATCAGATGTTAACGATTATATATTAGTGATCAGATGTTAACTATTAGTGATCAGATGTTAACGATTAGTGATCAGATGTTAACGATTATATATTAGTGATCAGATGTTAACTATTAGTGATCAGATGTTAACGATTATATATTAGTGATCAGATGTTAACTATTAGTGATCAGATGTTAACGATTATATATTAGTGATCAGATGTTAACGATTATATATTAGTGATCAGATGTTAACGATTAGTGATCAGATGTTAACGATTATATATTAGTGATCAGATGTTAACTATTAGTGATCAGATGTTAACGATTAGTGATCAGATGTTAACGATTATATATTAGTGATCAGATGTTAACTATTAGTGATCAGATGTTAACGATTAGTGATCAGATGTTAACGATTATATATTAGTGATCAGATGTTAACAATTAGTGATCAGATGTTCACGATTAGTGACCAGATGTTAACGATTAGTGATCAGATGTTAACGATTAGCGATCAGATGTTAACGATTAGCGATCAGATGTTAACGATTAGATATTAGTGATCAGATGTTAACGATTAGTGATCAGATGTTCACGATTAGTGATCAGATGTTCACGATTAGTGATCAGATGTTAACGATTATATATTAGTGATCAGATGTTAACAATTAGTGATCAGATGTTCACGATTAGTGACCAGATGTTAACGATTAGTGATCAGATGTTAACGATTAGCGATCAGATGTTAACGATTAGCGATCAGATGTTAACAATTAGATATTAGTGATCAGATGTTAACGATTAGTGATCAGATGTTAACGATTAGTGATCAGATGTTAACGATTAGCGATCAGATGTTAACGATTAGATATTAGTGATCAGATGTTAACGATTAGTGATCAGATGTTCACGATTAGTGATCAGATGTTCACGATTAGTGATCAGATGTTAAGGATTAGCGATCAGATGTTAACGATTAGATATTAGTGATCAGATGTTAACGATTAGTGATCAGATGTTCGCGATTAGTGATCAGATGTTCACGATTAGTGATCAGATGTTAACGATTAGTGATCAGATGTTAACGATTAGTGATCAGATGTTAACGATTAGATATTAGCCATCAGATGTTAGCGATAGGTTAATTCATTCTGTGCCCGTGCTGAAGCCTGCATGTTGTTGCCATGTTTTTCAGGTTGTTCACACACACACACACGCACACACACGCACGCACGCACGCACGCACGCACGCACGCACGCACGCACGCACGCACGCACGCACGCACGCACGCACGCACGCACACACACACACACACACACACACACACACACACACACACACACACACACACACACACACACACACACACACGCACACACACACAGAGTTGTTTTTGCACCAGTAAATGTGTTTTACTTGCCTTTAAGGCTTCACTGAGGGGAGAATGAACTCACCGTCGGCGCAGGCTTCCTCTGGATCAAACCAACAGAAACTGGCCTGGGGGGGGTTTACCTCCAGGGAACAGGAAGGACTGGCTCAGTGGTCTCAGACCCCCGATGGTTCCATCAGTGTGTGTCGCTGCTAGGGAGTGAGTGGGAACCAGGTGGTCCCCATCGGTGGTCAATACGAGGTACTGGGCCTGCATCCCCCGGCCCTCTTTACCCCCATATAACAACTGGAATAACACATAGATATATATAACAATCTATATACATAACACATCTATAAAGTCTGAAGTCTCACATCTATAGCACATCTGTATAGATTACATATCTATATATAACGCATCTATAGATCACTCACACATCTATACATAACATATCTATACAAAACATATATGGATCACTCGCACATCTATATATAACACATCTGTATATAACATCTTTATAGAGCATCAAACATCTACAGCTGGTTCAGAACGCTGCAGCTCAGGTCTGAACCAGAACAAAGAGGTCAGAACACATTACACTGGCTCCCAGTCAGCCTCAGAGGAGACTGTAAAGTTCTGCTGCTGGTTATAAATGTGTGAATGGTTTGGTCCAGAATACATCAGTGAGATGTTAGTCAGGTATGAACCCAGCAGGTCTCTGAGATCTATGGACACAGGTCAGATAGTGGAGCCCAGAGCTCACAGTAACCATGGTGATGCTGTGTTTAGTTGTTATGCTGCAAAGAAGTGGAACAAACTGCAGCAGAGCTGAAGTCAGCATCACATGTGAACATTTTTAAATCAAAGTTAAAGGAACTTTTTTTCTCTACTGCATATGATTGAGAGAGATTTATGATCATGATGATGATGTCATGATGATTTTACTGATGATTTTAATTGATTTTACTGATGATTTTAAATGTTTTAATTGATTTTAAGCTGTTGAATGTTTTCTGTTGCACTTTATGATCATGTAAAACATATTGAGTGGCCTTGTGTATGAAATATGCTATACAAATACATTTGCCTTTCCTTGCCTTGCCTATAGATCACACATCTATATTAACACATCTATATATAGTACATCTATATACAGTACATCTATATAAAACACATTTATATACAGTACATCTTTATACAGCACATCTATATACAGTACATCTATATTAACACATCTATATATAGTACATCTATATATAATACATCTATATATAGCACATCTATATATAACACATCTATATACAGCACATCTATATAACACATCTACATATAACACATCTATATATAGCACATCTTTATAACACATCTATATACAACACATCTACATATAATACATCTACATATAACACATCTATATATAGCACATCTATATACAGCACATCTATATATAGCACATCTACATATAACACATCTATATAGATCACATGGTTCCATGCTGACTTCAAAGGACACGCCTACTTTCTATCAGTTATCAGTGAAATAACAGACGTGACCTGATTGAAGCCCTGAAAGCTAAAGCCTCCGTCTGACTGGACGAGCTGGCTGCCCTTCACCCAGTGCCCGCCCCCTGCCTGACGACGCTCCTCCACAGCCTTAGCAACAAAGTAAATCATGTTGAAGATGGTTCCAAACAGAGGGGAGACCTGTAGGAAGGGCCACAGACACACGTTAGTGAACCCCGTCCCATACCCTGGGTTACCTTAATCATGGTTAGCCTGACCCTAATACTGGTTAGCCTGACCCTAATACTGGTTAGCCTGACCCTAACACTGACCCGTTTAGCCCGGTTAGTTGATGGTTTTATCTCACCATCTCAACATAATAATCCACTCAGGTCCACATGTTCTGTGTTAGTATGTGGTGCTGTGAGCTGCTGGATACGTCACAATATCACTCTGTAGCGCCATAATCTCACTCGTTCCTGCTTCTCCTCCCCAGCAAATGGTTGCATCAGTGCCTAATCTCTCATCTAAAGGTGCACTGCTGCCATCTTCAGGACACAGTTGGTCACTACAACATCCCACAGCTTAGATATTGATGAGGGACCTCCGCCAGGGTGTTTTCTAGTAATCCTCGTGAAAAAAACGCAAATGACGAGTTATCTCGTCAATGGCACTGAGTGAGTTAAGCACATCATGGTTAACCACGCCCTGGTTAACCACGCCCTGGTTAACTATTCCCTGGTTAACCCATGCAGGTCTGGTTAACCTGACCCTGGTTAACCCTAACCCTGGTTAAATTACCTCTGTAGCCGCGATGGCTGATCTAATCTCTCGACTCAGTTGCATTTGACGAAAAACGTGATAAAAGCTGCGGTCTGACGCCATGGTAACAGTGAGCACGGCGCTGTAGGCGTGACGAAGCTTTGTGCTGTTGGTCAGCTGATAGAATGCTGTGTCCTGATTGGATGAAAGGAACAGTGTGTTAGTGTCAGTGTTAGTGTTAGTGTGTGTGTGTGTGTGTGTGTGTGTGTGTGATGACCTGGTAGGGCATAGCGTAGAGCAGGGCATCGTATGGGATGAAGACGTAACCATCAGAAACCATCCCCATGTCCAAAGCAGCCAATAGGAGCTCCCTCTGATCCGTTCCTCCAATCAGGACGGAGCTCATGCACATGATCACCACTGAAAGTCAAACATCCATTCATTTATGGTGTGTGATTAGTTTCATCTCTTTAACATCAAGAAACACCTTCAACCATTAGCCACATCTCACAACATCTACTGTCCTTTTGATCAATAAACATGATAATCTACTGTCCCTTTGATCAATAAACACATGATCAATAAATAAACATGATAATCTACTGTCCCTTTGATCAATAAACACATGATCAATAAATAAACATGATAATCTACTGTCCCTTTGATCAATAAACACATGATCAATAAATAAACATGATAATCTACTGTCCCTTTGATCAATAAAAAATGAGATATATCTAAAAGATAAACTAAAGAATCAAAGGAACCTGTTGTAGTTACAATGAAGATCTTTAAAGGTTCCTAAAGGGTTCCATCATCTCCATGGCAACACTAGATGTACCATGTACTATGTAATATTTACCATATACTGTGTACAGAACAGTCAGTGTGGAGGAAGAAGGCACCAGTGTGGTTCTGTTTGGTGCAGTAGAAGTCAACTCCTTGCTGGTCTATGATTGCCTAACGCCACTAGATGGGCGTCTAAATCGGACACTCTTCCAGGCTACTGTGGAGGCTAGCAGTACAGTGGTTCCAGCCAGATGTTTCAGTGTAATTTGGAGGTGTGTGACCATTTACCTGTGCGCTCCTGGCCGACACTGTTGTGTTATTAGATCTTCCACTGCTGCTCAGTTCTCCACGGCTTTTAACCAGTCACTATTGATAAATGATTGTTCTTTGATTATGATATCAAAGACTTTTTCATAAACTTTGATTCAAATTGTCTATCAATTTTGAAGAATGTAGCTCTGCTAAAAGCAAAGCGTGCCAAACGTAGATCTGAGCCGTGGTTTAATGAGTCCAGGAGAGCTGAGCGAAGGTGGAAAAGGATAAGTTGAAGGTTTCCTTTCAAATGTTAAAGGTCGGTTTGCAGAACTATCAGAAAAGTGTAAAATCTGCCAAGGTTATGTATTTTACTGATATGTTACATCCAACACGAACAACCTTCAGGTTCTCTTTAATATGGTGAATATTGCTCGTAATGTTCCTCAATCCAATAGCCTAGAAGTGACACATGCAGTGTGTGAAAGCTTCATCCTGTTTTATAAATAAGGTTGTGAGCACTAGGACCTCCTTCTGTTGACACATGCACAGCCTTGTTCTGTCACTTTGAGCCTGTGACACTACGTCAGTCACATGAAGTTCACCGGTTCACCTTTTGATCCTATTTCCTCGCGCCTGCTCAAAGACGTTTTTTACACAATAGCACTCTTTGTTTTGCATTGTGTTAATGGATGCTTGGTGAATGGGGCGGGGCCTGCAAGTTTCAAACATGCTGTTGTTGAGCCATTAACTAAAAAGCCAGGCCTTAATTCTAACGATCCTTCTAAATTTTTGTCCCAATTCCAAGCTCCAATTTTTGTCCAAAACTTTGTAGAAAATAGTTTTCAATCAGATGAAGACATTTTTGGAAGAACATGAGAACCCTGAGGTTTTTAATGATATTCTGATGTTTACTGATTCTGGCCACACTGTGGCTTTGGTGCTGTTGGACCTGCTATGCTATGCTATGCTAATGTTAGGTTAATGTTAGGTTAATGTTAATGCTAACGTTAGGCTACTGTTAATGCTAACGTTAGGCTAATGCTAATGCTAACGCTAGGCCAGGGGTCTGCAACCTGCGGCTCTGGAGCCTCATGTTTTACAGAGGCTATTAATGATTAATGACAAATAAAATCAAGATATAACAATTTATTAACCTAAAATAAATCACGTTGTACATTGACTCAGCACCTTCCTTCTTCACCTCCTGTAACATCTACAGGAAATGCAAAAATTCTAGTTGGAGACTGTTCTCACTCAGCCACTACTTTACATGGGACAGGTAATCTGTCCAAGAGGGAGAAGGTACAATAAAAACAAAAGTGGCCCTAAGACTGAGCCCTGCGGAACACCCCAGGATAGCTCAGCTGACCTTGACATGTTGTGATTGACTGACACACTGAAGCTCATAACCGTCAGATACGAGGTAAACCACTCTAGTACAGGACCTGACATTCCCACCAGATCCTGTAGCCGATGCCTATGATGCAGTGGTCAACCGTGTCAAAGGCCAAGGACAGGTCTAATAGAACCAGTACGTTACACCTTCGTAGATGTTGTGTTGTTCAAGGAAGGATGTCAGTTGTTTTGCTTCCACCTTTTCCAGAGTTTTCAACAAGACAGGGAGCTTTGATATTGTCTGAAGGCTCTTAAGTTCTGAGCTGTCCAGACTGGGCTTCTATAGCCTTGGTTCTACCACTGCATGTTTAAAGGAGAAGGGAAACACCTCAGAAGAAAGACACAGATTGCACATTTTAGTGACCCATGGCCGTATCAAGTCCATAATGTTTACAAGAAGCTTAGAGGGGAGAACATCAACCAAGCTAGAGTTGGGACTCATTTTAACTAAGTGCAGTGATGTCTTCCAATGACACTGGCTCACATACCATCCAGACATGTGTAATCAGATCGTTCAGGGAGGAGATAAGGTCTCTTAGATGCAGCCTGTGGACCTTGAGTTTGGTAGATCTCCACATTCGCTCAGTTTTCCGACACAGTCTCCTTAAGTTCAAAATACTTTCACTTATCCAGGGACATGACGGCACACGGGCAACATTACTGGATTTAAAGGGAGCAACTCAGTCAAAGATTGTGGCACATTGAGTGTTAAAACAATCCACATTGGTGCATTCCAATAAGGGACAATGGGAAAATAAGGCATGAAATGTACCAGCCGTGGACTCCGCAATGATCCTCCTCTTTGACCTTCTGGAAGACCTCAGCTCAGAGAGGACATTTAGATCAAATAAAATGCAGCTATGATCACTCAGGAGGACGTTCTCGACACACACATTGGCAACGTGTAGACCAAGAGAGAACACCATGTCCAGGGTGTGGCCCTTACTGTGGGTGGGGCCTGAAACATGTTGTTTAACATCAAAGCTTTCAATCATAGATAAAAGATCCACTGCTGGGCTGGACCTATCATCCTCAACGTGCAGGTTAACGTCACTAAGGATTAAAAGTCTTTCCAGTTTTATAAAAGAAGTTAAAAGGTTATTAAACTCATTTAGAAAAACAGCAGCAGGACCAGGAGCGTGCATTCAACAACCCAATCCGTCTCTGTGATGACATCATCTTCGTGTCCTCTGGGTGCAGCGGGATTTGCCGAAGCCAGTTCCCACGGTCACGTGATGTCCATCTGTGCTGGCGGATCAGCTGTTGCTCCAATGTGACATGGAGGACCAGGACGATCCCAACGGCAGGCACCATGTCCGTCACCACTCAGCGGCTCCTTGCAGAAGGACCAGGGAAGCGATGATGGTGAGGTAGCGACACCGGGCATGTCCTGCTGGTGAGGGACAGTCCCCAGCTACTTGTAGCCTCGGCCCGAGCGAGGGAAACTAGCCAGCCGTGAGGCACGTCCAGTCCTACCTGGATGCCAGCCCGGCAACCTCTCCTCCTTGCCCTCTTCCTTGGGTTACCTGGAATTTGAAGCAGCAACAGGTAGTCTGGGGAGGTGGCCACACACACAATCGGCGGAGGGAATGATTGTCTGTAACTGTCCCAGTCATTGAAACGGCATTCCATCAACTCTTTGATGTTAAAAGGCACAGTCATGCGGCACTAGGGCTTTCAAGATGGCATAAAATGTAGGAAGCAGCATAAAAACACTCGAGCAACAGTGAAACGTGACACAGGCGCCGCCATCTTGGCTCCCAGGACATCACTGGCCCTCCTGACCAGCTTGTTCAGTCTCTTCCTGTACCGGTCCCAGTAGACCACAGTGTAGTGGATATTAGAGGCTACCACAGAGTCATAAAAAGTCCAAAGAAGGGGTCTGCACACCCCAAATGACCTCAATCTCCTCAGGAGGTAGAGGAGACGCTGGCCCTTCCTGTACACAGTGGCGGTGTGGTGAGACCAGTCCAGTGTATTGTTGAGACGAACACCCAGGTACTTAAAGCTGTCCACCTGCTCAATGTCCGAGCCCTGGATGTGCGCAGGTGTGTGTGGTGGAGACCCTTTCCTTCTCCTTTGTCTTACTGGTGTTTAGACTCAGATGATTGTGTTCACACCAGCTGACAAAGTCCATGATGACCGACCTGTACTCCAGCCCCTCCCCCTCAGACACACAGCCAACAATGGCTGAGTCATCTGAGAACTTCTGGAGGTGACAGCTGCTGGAGTTGTAGAAGAAGTCCGCCGTTTACAGGGTGAAGAGGAATGGTGAAATGACTGTTCCCTGTGGGGCCCCCGTGCTGCAGACTACCACATCAGACATGCAGTTAAGCAGCCTCACGTACTGCGGTCCGTCTGTGAGGTAGTCGATGGTCCATGCAGCCAGATGACCCTCCACTCCCACATCCTCCAGCTTCCTTCGCAGCAGCACCTGACAAATGGTGCTGAAACCGCTGGAGAAGTAAAAAAACATGACCCCACAGCGCTTCCAGGGGTCTCCAGATATGTCAGCGCCCGGTGCTGAAGGTATGTCACTGTGTCATCCACCCCAATGTGCGGCCTGTAGGCAAAATGTAGGGGGTCAATAGCCTTGCCCACCACAGTGCAAAGGAGCCTGAGGATGACCCTCTCTATGGACTTCCACAGGTGGGGGTCAGGGCAACAGTCCTGTAGTTGTTGGGCTCCTTGGCATGAGCAGTCTTTGGAACAAGAACCATGCAGAAGGTCTTCCACAGGACGAGGACCTTTTGCAGACAGAGGCTCAGGTTGAAGATGAAGCTCAGTCCCTCAGCACTCTAGGACAGATCCATCTGGTCCTGCAGCTTTCCTCTGTTTCGGCTGCCTCAGTTCTTTCCTGACCTTGTCCTATGTGAGGGAGATGGGGGAATTGGGGGGGGGGGGGGCAGAGGAGGACAGCAAGGCGTGAGGGGTCGGGGGGGGGGGGGGGATGGAGTGATGTGAGGACAGGGGGATGGAGGGAGGCGGAGATGACAATAGTGGGAAGGTAGTGAAGGTAACCGCTGGCTTGGAGAAGTGTGAAGAGAAAAGGGGAGCTGTGTGTGTGTGTGTGTGGGTGGGTGAGAAGGTGAAGGAGGGGCTGTATGGGCAATGACATTCACTGGGCTGTAGATGTGTGAAGAGGGGGGAGGAAATAAGGCAGGGAGTCAAATCTATTAAAGAACTGGTTCAGCTCATCAGCCTATCTCTGGTCCCCATCATTTCCTCCCCTGGCTCCACTCTGTCCATGTCCTGAGCTGGTCTTTAAACCTCTCCCAGCTTCTTCTTGTAGGTGTTCTTTGCCCTCCTGATTGCATACTTCAGTTCATGCTGAACTCTTTTCTGCTCCTCTTCAACCCCTGAGAAGCTCAGGGGTCACCCATGGTTTGTTGTTAGAGAAGCTCCGTATCCTCTGGGTTGGCACAGTGTTATCTACACAGAAGTAGACGTAGTTTGTGATGCGGTGGGTCAGGCCGTCACCGTGAGAGCTGCAGGGTGTCTCTGCTGTGTGGCTCTCTTCTCACCATGTGTGTAATCAAAAATTGCCTGAGCTTAGAATCGAACCCCCAAGCGTTCCTTCTTGCTTGCTGTGCCACGGCAACCATAGAGCCAGTCCTGAACCTTGCCGTGACTCACAGCGAGTGTCACTGTGACACGATGAAATGAAGTGATAAAAATGAATATGATTCATACATCACTCTTGTCATTATGGCATGACTTGATATGACTCGTTGAGTCAAGTCCAAGTCGAGAGTCACTCAGCCTAGAGTCCAAGCGAGTCCGAGTCTTTTTTGATTTCATCAAGTTGAGTCAAAAAGTCATAAAACCGGAACTTGAGTCCAAGTTTCCGATGTCTGCCATGTACCGTGTACCGTGTACCATGTACATTCATCCCCCCCAGCAGGAGGGTGTGTGTCCCTACCTATCAAACCAGTTAGCATGTTAGCATGTTTAAGGTCTTATCTACATGTATCCATCTTCTGTATTGAACTATCTATGAAGATCAGAACCAGGAAATAACTGTGACTGACCTTTGACCTGGTCAGCCTCTCTGATGACTTCGAGAGCCTTTCTAGGACCGCCTTTCTTCCTGGTTTCCATGGTAACCACTGGTCCAGCAGGAAGCCCCAGGGCTTGAAGCGCGGACGCCAATTCCTGTCCCGTGGACTTCCAGAGGTCGGATGGAGCTGAAAACGCACACACACGCACCCACACACTTGTATTTAGTGTGTATTATTCCAATGAAAGTTTACAAGACGTTTGACATAAAGGGGGTAAGCTACGATGCTAGATTTCCTCTTATCGCACTAACTTCCAGGATTTCATCAGTGTGTGCTGGACTACGAAGCTGGCTAACGTTTTACGAGGATAAATCACCATGGTAACTTAGGCTAAATCAGCATGGTAACTTAGGCTAAATCACCATGGTAACTTAGGCTAAATCACCATGGTAACTTAGGCTAAATCACCATGGTAACTTAGGCTAAATCACCATGGTAACTTAGGCTAAATCACCATGGTAACTTAGGCTAAATCACCATGGTAACTTAGACTAAATCACTATGATAACTTAGACTAAATCACTATGATAACTTAGACTAAATCACTATGATAACTTAGACTAAATCACTATGATAACTTAGACTAAATCACTATGATAACTTAGACTAAATCACTATGATAACTTAGACTAAATCACTATGATAACTTAGACTAAATCACTATGATAACTTAGACTAAATCACTATGATAACTTAGACTAAATCACTATGATAACTTAGACTAAATCACTATGATAACTTAGACTAAATCACTATGGTAACTTAGACTAAATCACTATGATAACTTAGACTAAATCACTATGATAACTTAGACTAAATCACTATGATAACTTAGACTAAATCACTATGGTACTTAGACTTAGACTAAATCACTATGATAACTTAGACTAAATCACTATGATAACTTAGACTAAATCACTATGATAACTTAGACTAAATCACTATGATAACTTAGACTAAATCACTATGATAACTTAGACTAAATCACTATGATAACTTAGACTAAATCACTATGATAACTTAGACTAAATCACTATGATAACTTAGACTAAATCACTATGATAACTTAGACTAAATCACTATGATAACTTAGACTAAATCACTATGATAACTTGGACTAAATCACTATGATAACTTAGACTAAATCACTATGATAACTTGGACTAAATCACTATGATAACTTGGACTAAATCACTATGATAACTTAGACTAAATCACTATGATAACTTAGACTAAATCACTATGATAACTTGGACTAAATCACTATGATAACTTAGACTAAATCACTATGATAACTTGGACTAAATCACTATGATAACTTGGACTAAATCACTATGATAACTTAGACTAAATCACTATGATAACTTAGACTAAATCACTATGGTAACTTAGACTAAATCACTATGGTAACTTAGACTAAATCACTATGATAACTTAGACTAAATCACTATGATAACTTAGACTAAATCACTATGATAACTTAGACTAAATCACTATGATAACTTAGACTAAATCACTATGATAACTTGGACTAAATCACTATGGTAACTTAGGCTAAATCACCATGGTAACTTAGGCTAAATCACTATGATAACTTAGACTAAATCACTATGATAACTTAGACTAAATCACTATGGTAACTTAGACTAAATCACTATGGTAACTTAGACTAAATCACTATGATAACTTGGACTAAATCACTATGATAACTTAGACTAAATCACTATGATAACTTAGACTAAATCACTATGATAACTTAGACTAAATCACTATGATAACTTAGACTAAATCACTATGATAACTTAGACTAAATCACTATGATAACTTAGACTAAATCACTATGATAACTTAGACTAAATCACTATGATAACTTAGACTAAATCACTATGATAACTTAGACTAAATCACTATGATAACTTGACTAATCACTATGATAACTTAGACTAAATCACTATGATAACTTAGACTAAATCACTATGATAACTTAGACTAAATCACTATGATAACTTGGACTAAATCACTATGATAACTTAGACTAAATCACTATGATAACTTAGACTAAATCACTATGATAACTTAGACTAAATCACTATGATAACTTAGACTAAATCACTATGATAACTTAGACTAAATCACTATGATAACTTAGACTAAATCACTATGATAACTTAGACTAAATCACTATGATAACTTAGACTAAATCACTATGATAACTTAGACTAAATCACTATGATAACTAGACTAAATCACTATGATAACTTAGACTAAATCACTATGATAACTTAGACTAAATCACTATGATAACTTGGACTAAATCACTATGATAACTTAGACTAAATCACTATGATAACTTAGACTAAATCACTATGATAACTTAGACTAAATCACTATGATAACTTGGACTAAATCACTATGATAACTTAGACTAAATCACTATGATAACTTAGACTAAATCACTATGATAACTTAGACTAAATCACTATGATAACTTAGACTAAATCACTATGATAACTTAGACTAAATCACTATGATAACTTAGACTAAATCACTATGATAACTTAGACTAAATCACTATGATAACTTAGACTAAATCACTATGATAACTTAGACTAAATCACTATGGTAACTTAGACTAAATCACCATGGTAACTTAGGCCTCAGTCCTGTAGAGAATATAGATATATTCCACCTTATGATGTAGATCTGTATGAACGCAACATCAGAGACACAGACAAGATCAAAGAGAAAGTGATCAAAGTGTCTGTTTATAATCTCACTCATTTATCCATTAACACTCATTCATTACTTTCAGCATCACTGTTGTTTTTGGTCTGAATTATGGATTTTAATTCTTCATATTTTTAAAGAATTATTCTGATATAAGTTGCTCTCCAGAGCTTCTCTGTGATTGGTCTGACGCTGTAATCACCTCTATCTATCAGATGTCTATCAGATAGAGGTGATTACAGATGTGTGTGTGTAGTTTCACCTGTGACCACGCCCACATGAGCCCAGCGGAAGAACCTCAGCACGGTGAACAGGACCTTAGTGGGAGGAGTCAGAGGGGGCAGGTTCGGCCAATCAGAATCCAAGCAGCCTGGTGAAGCGAGGCCTGCCTCCCAGTGCTCAGCGAATAAGGATGCAGCGTGACAGAGGGTGGGGTTAAAGGGTCCTATATAAGCGTGGCCATAACCCTCCATGTCTCCCAGCTCAGTGAGCGCTGACACCAACAAAGAAGAGTTTATTATCACAGTAGAAGAAGAACCATGCTGACCATCTGATTGGTGGACAAACCTTTGGAGGCGGAGCAATCCTCGTCCAGCAGCTTCACGTCGTACCAGTAACTCAAACCAGCATCAGAGCGAAGACGAGACAACGCTAGGTTAGCGGCAGCCGTCGGCATCGCTCGTGAGAACAGGGGGTCACATGACCATGGACCAATGAGAGCCAGTTTAAAGGTGGCCGTCAAAACCTCAGGACTGAGCAGTAGGAACAGGAAGATGGACCAGAACCAGGGACACCACATCCTGTTAGCCTGTACACACACACACACACACACACACACACACACACACACACACACACACACACACACACACACACACACACACAGACATATGATAAACTGTTTCTGTCTGTTACTGGTGACGTACAGACATATGATAAATGAATGAACTGAAGACTTCAATAGAAACAACCAGTGAATCACTTCCTGTTTATAATATTTTATTCTCTATGGTTTATTATGTTGAGAACAAACATTATTGTCTAATAGTTGGTTTTCACTATTACAATATTACTCAGAACTGTGACACTTGGTCTGGTATCGTATCGTGATTACTCAACTCCAGTTAGAGACCTCCCTCATTTTAGATAACAACCAATCAGAGACCTCCCTCATTTTATATAACAACCAATCAGAGACCTCCCTCATTTTATATAACAACCAATCAGAGACCTCCCTCATTTTATATAACAACCAATCAGAGACCTCCCTCATTTCATATAACAACCAATCAGAGACCTCCCTCATTTCATATAACAACCAATCAGAGACCTCCCTCATTTTATATAACAACCAATCAGAGACCTCCCTCATTTCATATAACAACCAATCAGAGACCTCCCTCATTTCATATAACAACCAATCAGAGACCTCCCTCATTTCATATAACAACCAATCAGAGACCTCCCTCATTTCATATAACAACCAATCAGAGACCTCCCTCATTTTATATAACAACCAATCAGAGACCTCCCTCATTTCATATAACAACCAATCAGAGACCTCCCTCATTTTATATAACAACCAATATCCATGAGTATACTGTAGATCTGAGTATAGAACTTTGACTATAGATCCATGAGTATAGATCTGTGAGAAGGTTCTACATTAACATCTGAACAACACACACACACACACACACACACACACACACACACACACACACACACACACACACACACACACACACACACAGAGGTCCTACCTGGGTCTCACAGCTCCATCAGCTCCACAGAGAGAGAGAGAGAGGAGCTGATGTCAGGGCGATCGAGGAGGCTTTATGTAATCCTGTTAAACTTTAGCTCCAATCAGGAAGCAGCAATGAGAGGATGACTTTGATGACATCACAGCTCTTTGATTGGCTGAAGACCAGGAACCCTGTGGAACATCCAATCACTCTGATGGATCATTAATAAGTATATTTATTGACGACACGTAGGAAGACTTTTTAAAACCACCTTAAAAACATTTAAGACCAAACTTATGATGGAAATATAAAATGTATTATTTTACACTTAAAGGCATTGATGCCAGTTAATAATGTACAATAAGACAAAATAATCACTTGTTCAAGAACATTCTTCAAATGTGTTTATTAATGTAGAAAGAAAACAAAAATGAATTATATTTAACATTTAATATCAGTGGACAATAAACTAGAGTTAGTGCTTTTATCACATCATCTTCATATTTCCTCTCCATGAGCTTTGTTAAATGTCAAATATTAAATATAAAATGATAAATATTAAATGTGTGGTTGAGGACAGAATGTGACCTGGATTAAAGATGATGATTGTAGTGAAGCTTCATCTTCATCCATGGACACAGACCTCAGTGATCATCATGTAGAAGATGTTCTCATCATGTGTTTATCATTGTTTGATGTTTTCTGATTAAATGAGAAATATAGTATAGCATTAATATGTATTATAGCACAATTTATCAATGATTCATTTCTTTTATTTATAGTATCAGGTTAAAGAATGTTAGTAGACAAAGAGCAACACACACACACACACACACACACACACAGTAACACATAAAGTACAAGTACCGTAAAAAATCAAATAACGTTAAGTAGATGTGATAAATTACTTTAAAGCCAGTCTAAATGTAATTAATCCAGTCTAAATGTAATGAATCCAGTCTAAATGTAATGAATCCAGTCTAAATGTAATTAATCCAGTCTAAATGTAATTAATCCAGTCTAAATGTAATTAATCCAGTCTAAATGTAATTAATCCAGTCTAAATGTAATGAATCCAGTCTAAATGTAATTAATCCAGTCTAAATGTAATTAATCCAGTTTAAATGTAATTAATCCAGTCTAAATGTAATTAATCCAGTCTAAATGTAATTAATCCAGTTTAAATGTAATTAATCCAGTCTAAATGTAATTAATCCAGTTTAAATGTAATTAATCCAGTTTAAATGTAATTAATCCAGTCTAAATGTAATGAATCCAGTCTAAATGTAATTAATCCAGTCTAAATGTAATTAATCCAGTCTAAATGTAATTAATCCAGTCTAAATGTAATTAATCCAGTTTAAATGTAATTAATCCAGTCTAAATGTTATTAATCCAGTCTAAATGTAATTAATCCAGTCTCACTACATTACAGACCAGACTTTATTATTGAACTATTACCACCATTGTATACAAGTATATATATAAAGTACATTAAAACTCTGCTTAAGCTGATAAAACTAAATATAAAAGTATCACATACACACACACATAAGCACACACACACAAACAGGCCCTTTGTGCACACACACACACTAGCATCAGGCTAGCTACCAGAGATGCTAACGATACGTTTGGTTTCTTCCAAACAGAATAAATGTGATTTATTCACTTTGTTCTCCACTTCCTCTGTGTTCAACATGTTCTGTTCACTCGCTCACAAGGACTTTTTAGTTTTTTTAAAGCTCTGCAGGTGAAGCAAACGTCTACGTGTCAGTCAGTGAAGAACATTTAAACCTATCTGATCCAATTTAAGACAATTTTATACTTTGAAAGGCCTTCAATATGTAAAAAAAAACAAAAGTAAAACTTTTTCAGACTTTTTAAGGACTCGCGGTCACCCTGGTTACATATTTTTACACTATTGATTTCCTGTCAAATCAAGACTAGAGTTTAAACTCCTGTTAGCATACAGAGCTCTACATGATCTAGGTCCTGTAGATCTAGACCAGTTAGTGCCCTATCGTCTACTGGAAGTTACAAACGTGTCTAGAAGTAGAACAGGAGGCAGAGCGCTCAGCTGCCAGGCTCCTCCCCTTTGGAAGCAGCGTAAACCTAACCACGAGGAACAAAGCCCTAAACCTAGAAACTATAGATTCTATAGTAGAACACACATTACATTCAGGGTGATGTGGTTACATGTGAACTCATCTCTGACCACGCCCTCATCCATCTACACATAGTCCCCCCGTATTGACCTCTGACCCCTGGAACCATCTACTGATGTTCATTCCACTCACACATGGTCCAGCACCGGCTAATATCATGTTCCTGATGCTGGAGCTAACAACGCTAACTCTGTCTGTCCACTAATGTTCTCAACCTCTGGTTCTAATGAACATGTATTCCTGTCCAGAGGGAGCTTTGTCTCCTCTGTAGCTGAAGCTCTTGGTGTGGATTTGTTGAGGTTTTTTATAACTTCATATTTTAATAAGCGCGACAAGATGATAATTGTTTTATTTGGAGCTTTCTAAATAAAGTTGAATCTTCCTGGTGGTGTCAGTAGTGTCTGTGACTGTAGGGTCTGTGTCAGTAGTGTCTGTGACTGTAGTGTCTGTGTCAGTAGTGTCTGTGTCAGTAGTGTCTGTGACTGTAGGGTCTGTGTCAGTAGTGTCTGTGACTGTAGGGTCTGTGTCAGTAGTGTCTGTGTCAGTAGTGTCTGTGACTGTAGGGTCTGTGTCAGTAGTGTCTGTGACTGTAGGGTCTGTGTCAGTAGTGTCTGTGACTGTAGGGTCTGTGTCAGTAGTGTCTGTGACTGTAGGGTCTGTGTCAGTAGTGTCTGTGTCAGTAGTGTCTGTGTCAGTAGTGTCTGTGACTGTAGGGTCTGTGTCAGTAGTGTCTGTGACTGTAGGGTCTGTGTCAGTAGTGTCTGTGACTGTAGGGTCTGTGTCAGTAGTGTCTGTGACTGTAGGGTCTGTGTCAGTAGTGTCTGTGTCAGTAGTGTCTGTGTCAGTAGTGTCTGTGACTGTAGGGTCTCTGTCAGTAGTGTCTGTGACTGTAGGGTCTGTGTCAGTAGTGTCTGTGACTGTAGGGTCTGTGTCAGTAGGGTCTGTGACTGTAGGGTCTGTCCCAGGCTGAGTGTTGGATCCGTGTGTGTGTGTGTGTGTGTGTGTGTGTGTGAGACCTTGATGTGAGCTCCTAATCCGTCCTCACAGATCACTTTAAAGCTGGTCAGGAGCCAAGAATAGAGAAACTGGATTAGATTAGCCAATCACTGTGACCTCTGACCTCTGACCTCAGCACACATTCTTATCCACTGATAGATGATGTACTTTTATTTATTTACACCATCAAATACAAACAAACAAGTGACCTGATACAACCAATCAGAGCCCCCGACCCGCCCTAATAATTAATCCATTATTAACCAATCGGCCAATCACTGATCCACCGATTGGAGCAGAACTTAATAGGTTCAGTGGGTAGAGCTGCACTGTGATTGGCTGGTGGTGGTCAGCTGGTCCTTCAGAGGGAGATCTTTGTGTTCCTGTAGCTGGAGTTATCTCTGAAAAACACACATTAAATATCATTTGTATTTGGCAATTGAAAAAAAAAAAAAAAAAAAAAAAAAAAAAAAACACCTTTTCCCTACAACTTGGCCACTGGTACCATTGAACAACATCTCCTTTCAATGTGTGACCTTCACTCAAGTTAATATTTAAGGTCAAGAACTCCTCAGACAAGTGAACAAAGTGACACTTTCATGCTCTCAGTAGACGAAGCTCAGCCACAACAAAAATAAGACTTTTTTTTACTATAACTTGGTCACTGTTGACAACGCACAAAAAACCTGCCACGGCATTGTCCCACATTGTCCCACATTGTCCCACATTGTCCTACATTGTCCTACATTGTCCCACATTGTCCCACATTGTCCCACATTGTCCCACATTGTCCTACATTGTCCCACATTGTCCCACATTGTCCCACATTGTCCTACATTGTCCTACATTGTCCCAGAGTGTCAAAGATTGTCCCACATTGTCTCAAATTGTCCTACACACAAAACTACTTTTTCCCCTATAACTTGGCCACTGGTACCATTGAACAACATTTCCTTCCGATGAGTGACCTTGACCTTTGCTCAAGGTCATATTTAAGGTCAAGGTCAGTCTTTTGTTTTTTCTGCATTATGACTTTCAATTTCATTAGTAAAAACAACAAACTTGTCAACAAATCCAGATACACGTCATTTTTGCCAATTTTCAATTGCCTTTGTCGGCAAAAGACTTACCAGTGGCTGATGGTTTCAAATGATCTGTTCAGAGAGCTCCTGTTTTTGAGACGCTGACGACAGCATGACACAGTGATGGAGACGGAGGAGGAAGTGGAGTACGTGACCCGCAATTTAAAGGAAATTTAGGATCACAGGAATAATTCTAATTAACCATGAAATATTTAAAGGGGACATATCATGCTAAATCCACTTTTTTAGCCCTTAAATGCATTTTGTTGTATATTTAGATTGTTTAGAAGTACAGAAAAGCTCAAATTAATCTCTTCAGATGCTCCATTGATATCTTTATATTCTGTTTTGCTCATATTTTTCAATCTGTTTAGATTTTTCTATTCTCTATTACGTTTTTTGAACTATTACATCACAGTATTTGCAGCAGAACTGCCAAATTAGTTCATCAACTCCAGGTCCAACACTTCGAGCAATCCGCCATTTTTATTTCTCTTTTATTTTGTAGTCCAAGCTCCAGGATGCAGAAGTTACGAGAGGATAAGTCTAAATGTTGGGTTGTTGGATGTAGTAACCCACACGCTTCATTACACTGTCTCCCAGCATCAGAACCTTTTCAAAGTGTCTGGTTGAGTTTTATTTTTTATAGAAATGTACCACATCTGTGGATAAGGTCATTTTTGTGTGTGTGAAGCACTTCAATGATGACTGCTTCATCAACCTCCACCAGTATAAAGAAGGATTTACAGAAAGACTTTGTCTGATTGAGGGTTCAATTCCTTCTATCTTTGGAGACGATGAACAGAGCACTTCGGTAAGCTGTAAATAACGCTAAAAAGTGTGATAAGACGTCCCTGTCATTGTTTTGTTAGCATTAGCAGTTGCACCGTCTTCATATGTTAGCGCTGTGTGCTCGTTTTAGATCCTTGATGATATGGCCTACGTGATTTAATTTTACCTTGTTTGGCACCAAAATGTCAAGGTCGTGCCAAGTGTCAAAAACCGTAATTTTCCATAGCTCTACGAATATTTATCGTACAAGTCAGATGCTTACATTTCTGAAAAGCTCATCTCAAGTGGAGTATTTTATTTCGTAGGACTAAAGCTGTATGACCTACCAGTAAAAAGGTTGGTAGGGGTCAATGTTCATGATGTCACAAAAAAACAAAAAACCTTTTTCCCTATATCTTGGCCACTGGCAGCATTGAACAACATTTCCTTTCAATGTATGAACCTTGACCTTTGCTCAAGGTCATTTTTAGATCAAGAACTCCTCAGAAAAGTGAACAAAGTGAAACGTCAACGCTCTCAGGCTGACGAAGCTCAGACAAAACAAAAACACTTTGTTCCCTATAACTTGGTAATAAAGGAGACAGTGCTCAGACTGGTACCATTGAACAACATTTCCTTTCAATGTGTGACTTTGACATTTGCTCAAGGTCATATTTAAGGTAAAGGTCAGTCTTTTGTTTTTTCTGCATTATGACTTTCAATTTAATTAGTAAAAACAACAAACTTGTCAACAAATCCAGATACAGGTTGTCATTTTTGCAAATTTTTAAAATTCTCAATCTCCAAATCTGTATTCGCTTTGCAAATACAGGTCTTGAGTAGTTATCATTATTACTACTATTATTATTAATATTAGTGTTAAAAATGCTAACCTGAGACTATTGTCGTGGGTCATGTACTCCATAATGGTGTTACATTATTATTATTATTATTATTATTATTATTATTATTATTATTATTATTATTATTATTATTATTATTATTATTATTATCAATAATAATAATAAGAAGAACAATTCATGCTAACCTGAGGCTATCATTGTGGGTCTTTTACTCCATGATGGTGTTATATTATTATTATTATTACCTCCGCGAAGCACAAAAGTGGAGAAAAATGATGCTTCGCGCGAAGAGCGATAAGGTTATGTTTTACCCTCTGTCTGTCTGTCTGTCTGTCTGTCTGTCTGTCTGTTATCAGGATAACTTGAAATGTTATGAACGGATTTGGATGAAACTTTCAGGAAATTGATAAATGGGACAAGAAACAGGTGATTAAATTTGGTGATGTTCTGGCTTCCCAAAGAAAATATATAGATATATATTTCCCATTAATTTTCTCATCCACACTGTGGAACTTCTGTTGTTTTAGAACACTGATGATGTCATCAGTGTTCCACCTAGAATGTTCTGATAATGTCATTAACAGTGATGATGTCAAAAATGTATGCTAATGCAGTGCGAATCTGTCAGTCAGTCTGTCTGTTAGCAAGATAACTTGAAATGTTATGAACGAATATAGATGAAATTTTCAGGAAAAATGATAAATGGGACAAAGAACTGTTGATTCAATTTTGACAATATTCTGGCTACCAAAACAAAATATATAGACATCCCATATTTTTCCCATCCACACTGTGGAAATGTGATGACATCATAGGTTATCTCAGAGTCAAACACCTCAATGTTGACAGGTAGTCAAGGTAATCCTGAGTTTACCATGTTACAATGACCGGAGAGTGTTGGCTGAGCTTGAGCTGCTTGGCGGAGGTCTGCGCTCTCCGAGTGCTTGTCCAGTTATTATTATTACTATTGTTAATAATATTAATATGTGTTAATAATGCTAACCTGAGGCTATCGTCGTGGGTCTTGTACTCCATGATGGTGTTAGCTGGGAGGTTCAACACTCGTCTTAAAGTGTCTCTGATCCTGGACGTGGTCGTGTGGTCGCTGGACGTTTTGTTCCAGATGGACAGGATATCCTCCTTAAAGAGAAAGGTACGTTAGCTAACATTAGCATCATGTGACCAGTTAGCTACTGACCAAACACAGAACAGCTAGCATAGCTGGCTAACTACTGATGGACAGGATGTCCTCGTTAGATACTAGTGTTAGCAAGTATTAGTGTTAGTTACTATGTTTGGGGTACCTGGAAGTGTATGGAGACCACCACAGCTCCACAGATCTAGTATTAGTTAGTCGCTACTAGTGTCAGTTAGTATGTACTAGTGTTAGTATGTACTAGTAATAGTAAGTGTGTACTAGTTGGGGTACCTGAAACCATATGAAGATCACCACAGCTACACAGATCTAGTATTAGTTAGTAGGTACTAGTTGGGGTACCTGGAAGCGTATGGAGACCACAGCTCCACAGATCTCCTCTCCCACCATGAACTGTTCTCCTAGCATAGCCAGGATGATGTTCTCCCACAGTCGACTGGACAGACCTTTACGTAGACGGATGATCCACTTCCCTCCGGCACGGTTACACTCATCCTGGACATGATAGCAAGGCATTAGCATCATGTCACCAGCTAGCTAACATTAACATCATGTCACCACTCACCAGTTAGCTAACATTAGCATCATTTCACCACTCACCAGTTAGCTAACATTAGCATCATGTCACCAGCTAGCTAACATTAACATCATATCACCAGTTACCTAACATTAGCATCATGTGACCAGTTAGCTAACATTAGCATAATATCCCCAGTTAGCTAACATTAGCATCATGTGACCAGTTAGCTAACATTAGCATAATATCCCCAGTTAGCTAACATTAGCATCATGTGACCAGTTAGCTAACATTAGCATAATATCCCCAGTTAGCTAACATTAGCATCATGGGCCTGTCCTCTGAAGCTGGATTCAATGGGTGTGCTGTACTACGACACTACTGATCCAGCTTCAGAGCACAGGCCCATGTGTCAGAGTAAAGTGATGATGATGATGATGATGATGATGATGATGATGATGATGATGATGATGATGATGATGATGATGATGATGATGATGATGATGATGATGATGATGATGATGATGATGATGATGATGATGATGATGATGATGATGATGATGATGATGAAGGTGTTACCTCCCACATAGGTTTGATTCCCTCCTTAAACAGGTGAAAGTCACTGTGTCCACTCAGGTCTCCAGGACGGATCAGATGACTGTAGAACCTCCAGAACTGTTCCACCTGACAACATCACAACATCAGAGTGTGTGTGTGTGTGTGTGTGTGTGTGTGTGTGTGTGTGTGTGTGTGTGTCCTACTGTTCCAATGGTTCCTATCTGTCTGATGTTCTGTTCATAACTCAGTGAACTAGCAGGTCTACTAGGAGTTCTCCTACTGAACCAGAACGTGTATTTATACTGGAGAGGATGTTCACCCAGCGCTGCACACACACTCTGTAAACACACACACATACAACAGGTCAACACACACTCTGTAAACACACACACATACAACAGGTCAACACACACTCTGTAAACACACACACATACAACAGGTCAACACACACTCTGTAAACACACACACATACAACAGGTCAACACACACTCTGTAAACACACACACACACACAGGGGGTACACTACAAAGCTCATTATCTATATCTAAAAAGAAACTAAAGCAACAACTACTAAAGAGATGTACCCAAGGGATCTGAGGTTGAGGGTTAAATTCCTTTCTCTTAATGGATCAAATTCAAAATCCTTTCATTTACTGATGACATCATTTAGGAAAGGTATAGATGTATATCTAATGGACAGATCTACAGTCAGCTGATGGAGCCTGTGTGTCGATCGTATGCACGGACGGGTGAAATCAATCAATCATTAATTCATTCATACACTATAGTGAGGCTGAGGCTAACCCATCAGGAACATACTATAGTAAACAATGTGTTCTCATCCCAGTGTGTGATAAATAGATCTACATGAATAGAAACATGTGTGTGCTGTAATAAAGTTTAACTGCAGAGCTCTGTCTGTTTATCATCCAATAGATTAATATCATAAATAATCTCACACTTTTACACATTAACAGTATCAGCAGCTTCCTGTCTGAGTTCTTTTATTCCTGCCTTTTCTGTAACATCAGTGTTGTTTTGGTCTGAATTATGGATTTTAATTATTATAATTTTAAACTTCAGCAACACCTAACCTGGTTGGTACCAAGTTATGAAGTGGATGAGATGTGAGCGAGTGTAAAAAAACAGTGTTGCTCTTCGCTGTCATCAATGATTTAAATGTATTATATCTATCCATTAATCACAGGATTGTCTGCATGTGTGTGTTTGTGGAGCGAATATCTCACTGATGCTGTGTCTGGTCCACCAGAACGATTTTTGCCAGCGTACCATAGAGCGAGTTTCTGCATCCATTATTTTGGACTTATTTGGTGCAAAATGTTTATTTTTATTTTATTTTGAATTCACCGCGGAATCAACACGGGTTACACCAAACAGAGGGTTAGACCGGAGAGGGGGAGGGCCATCTGAGCAGCCGCACTCACACTGATAAACTAACAAGACTCTCAAGTCTCACACATTGGATGTGAGACACGCATTTCAACCTGATGTGAGTCACTGAGTGTGTGTATGTGCACGGCTGATGAGCGTTCACGTGTGAGAGTGAGCCTACAGAGGAGAGATGGACAGGTAGTCACACACACACGCGCACACACACACAGTTAGGTGTAGTGGCAGGTGTGGTGTGAGTGAAGCACTGTCTATGTGACATGTAAACACTTAGAAATAATATTAGGCGTGCAGGTGTGTTAGTGTGTATAACGGACCACCATTTAGTCTGGTTACAGACTGTGTCACTATACCTGTCCATAGAGTGGTAGTGACTGTACTTCTGACAGGGACTGTACTAGTTTATTTAAGATAATAATCTGTTCCTCCTGTAAAGACGATCGCTTTGCTAGGTTCTCCATTGATTGGTCAGACGCTGCAAGCTCCACCCCTTTTATGTGCACGCGCACATACCAAGGCTGAAATCACTTGGCTTGAATTAGCATGTTGCTATCAACCTTCGTAGGACAGCTTCTCTCTGACAGGGAATGTTTGGTTAGTTGAAGATTAATCTATAATATAATGAGCTAGCTTCGTAGCATACCCCCTCTATGTCTGTGAACTGTTAGGACATTCGTGTTGTAAACAAACATGTACAAACAAACAAACACCTTGCGTATGTTGTTGGTGCCATCACTGTTGTCATGGTAACAGCCCATCTCCTCCTGAACTCTGATAAACACAAACATCATCTGTTACTGAGACAATAAAGGCTTAAAGTTGGACTTAATATTAATGATATTCATAATAATGGCTTAGAGACTCAAAGCACGAATAGAAACCATTATTCATTCACACCAGTCAAACCTGTGGTGGTCAGCTACAATGTAGCCACAGCTGCGCTGGGTTAGGGACCCTAACCCAGATATTAGTGTTATCATCTTTACTTCATTAGTAGCGTATATTTTTAATGAGATATCACCATGTGTTTAAGCCATCATAATAATATATAAAGATACGTGTGTATCCATCACCTCTGTTTACCACACGGTATAAATGTGTTTATTTATTGATCACAGATTAATAATGAGATATACAGAGAGGGAGGGGCTAATCTATGGGGTACTACGGCTCTCCAACGACTAAAATACACACAGTGCACGCTGCTCAATGTTCACCTACACTTTGTCTGTAGTGTTGTTAACACTGTTGGATGTGACATCCAACATCACACAACACTGCTGAGCTGCTCCTCTGTTCATTACAATTTAATGTTTAGAGTTAAAAACACTCACTAGTCTCATTAAATGTGATAAATTAACTAAATAACACCATATTTAACTTTTACTACTTTTAAAATGTTCAAACCACAGAAACTTTATTTTTTTACGTGTTTGTCCTTTATTCTCACTGCTCAGTAACAGATGACGTCACGTCCTGTTGGTCTCAGTAGTGGTTTCTATTGGCTGTTTAATCAGAGTAAAAGCTGCAGCGCCGACTGTAATCATTAAATCTGTGATCGATCTCATGGGTCTAAATAAGACGTGTATTTAATGTAAACAGCTGATTGGCTGAGCTGGAGAGGGGGCGTGGTCAGCTTTAAACCAAGTTTAAACCATTGACCAAGCTCTACTAAGAACACTTGTTTCCATGGAAACTAAGGTGTTTACGATTTAGTTAGATTCTAGATTAACTGATCCCGACTCTCAGGATAAACATGGATCTTTAACTAATCTAAGCTGTCCTCTCTTAGGTCCGCTGAGCCTGTCATTGATAACTTTCATTCTTACCGATCCATGGAGTCCGTGAAGGCTTTGTTTCCGGTCCGCTGTGCGTTACTTAGTCAGTGATCATAAATATGGTGAGTTATTGATAAATACAGTTAGTTATTGATAAATACAGTTAGTTATTGATAAATAGAGTTAGTTATTGATGATAATCCGGTGGTTTTTCAGTCTAAACCGCTGCTCACACTGACCCGTACTGCGCATGCGTAAAGGCATCCGACGGCAGCCGAGTAGGGACAGATTAGTGTGTGAGAGAACTGCTCCCCCTGCAGGTAGTCCTCAGAATAACCACTTAAAGCTTTAATTAGAAAAGAGATTCTCAACTGGTGGGTCGCAGACCTGTCCTGGGTCACAGAGCTGTCCTGGGTGGGTCGTGGACAGATGGTCAAAAATGAACAAATACTTAATGTCTCTCATGTTGGACTTTTTATTTAAAAAAAACATTTTCTTTTGACAAGCACGTTATAAAATGCATGTTGAAAGGAAAATATATAGATTTATGTTTTCAAAAAGTATTATATATATATGTGTACAACAGCTATTTTAGAAAAACAAAGTTTAACTGGTTGAAATCTAAAAAAATAAATTAAAAAAAGTGGGTCACAATTTAATGACAATATGTGGGTCCCAGGGTGAGAGCAGTTGAGAACCCCTGAACTAGACTATAATCATGTTTATTATAAATTATAACATATAATAATATATTCTTTCTATAGCAGAATAAAGTACAGGGAAATAACTGCTCCTATTTATAAATATAAAATGACACATTTCTAATGTGACTCAGCTATGATACATGTTTACATTTAACCACAAACATTTATTAGGATGTAAACTAATAATAATTATTATTGTTAGGATGTAAATTAGTCATAATTACAGTATATCTATTGTTAGAATTTAATCTACTAATTAGGCCTGAGCGCCACGAGCTGGCAAACGGCCTCTTGCTCTTGTAGTGGCTACACTACGAGTGAAGGGGCGGAGCCTATGTGAACGCCACGTGCCCGTCAGTGACCAGAGACCCTTGTAATGTCGTAGGCATTCTCCCGCGCTTTCTTTCTTTCTTTCTTTCCTGTGTCAGAACCAACTCTGACTTTTCACCCACTGAACCATTATGTAGAGTCTCAAATATTCCATTTCTGGCTATTTCCGATTTTAAAAATGCAAAAATCTGACGCGCCCCTTATTACGCCAAAAACGCATTACGAGATAGGAATTGCCAAAAAAATTAATTCATGGTAGAATCATGTAAATTGACACAGAAGTAGACCGTTACAAGACAAGTAAAAAAATTATTAAGACCATGTCAAAAAACACACAGGAAGTCCAGAATCTTGAAATGAAAATAAAAAAAAGCAAAATTGCTATTTTCGCTCACGTTGTATTTTAACGTATTTTTCCTTGAACGGTTCACTGACGGGTTCAAAATCGCTGGAGAACATCGAGAGAAGTGGGACACCAAAAGCGATCCATGGATTTTTGATAACTTTTATGGTGTTTGTAGGGCGGAGCCAAGAATTTTGGGCAGAAATTACACAATATTCAAATTTTTTGAAGATGCTCCCATTTGCACAAACAAACTCCGATTTGTGTGAAATGTGAATCAGTTAAACTCTCGTCCCTAAACCGGCTCAATGTGGAAAGACTGACATTGGGGCGTTAGCGCCCCCTACAGAGTGACAACAATTTAATATGGGGAAAAAAAAACAAAAATGTTTGGAATTTTTCACAAACTTTTGTTTTGGTCTCTTGATCAAAAGAGTCAAAGAGACGCATGTTTTATTTTTTATCTTGTTATTTTGTATCAAGATTCTCTCCATTTTTTATTAATAGAAAAATGGCCAAATCTTGAAAATCGTACTCATACTACTATTAATACTACTATTACAATTATTACTACTATTACTATTATTACTATTATTACTATTATTACTACTACCACTATTACTACTATTAATACTACTATTACAATTATTACTACTATTACAATTATTACTACTACTGTTATTACTACTACTACTATTACAATTATTACTACTACTGTTATTACTACTACTACTATTATTACTACTATCACTACTACTACTACTACTACTACTACAATTATTACTACTATTACTATTATTACTACTACTGTTATTACTACTACTACTATTATTACTACTACCACTATTATTACTATTATTACTACTACCACTATTACTACTACTACTACTACTATTATTACTACTACCACTATTATTACTATTATTACTACTACTACTATTATTACTACTACTACTACCACTATTACTACTATTATTACTACTACTACTACTACTATTACTACTACTACCACTATTACTACTACTACTACAACTACTATTATTACTACTACCACTATTTCTACTACTACTACTACTACTACTATTACTACTACTACTACTATTATTACTACTACCACTATTATTACTATTATTACTACTACCACTATTACTACTACTACTACTACTATTATTACTACTACCACTATTATTACTATTATTACTACTACTACTATTACTACTACTACTACTACTACTACTACTACCACTATTACTACTATTATTACTACTACTACTACTACTATTACTACTACTCTAACCAACTATTACTACGACACTACTACCACTACTATTATTACTACTACCACTATTACTACTACCTACTACTACCTACTATTACTACTACTAATACTATTACTACTAACGACACCTATTACTACGACTACTACGTACTAGTACTACTACTACCAACTATTACTACTATATTACTACTACTACTACTAACTACTACTACTACTACTACCTACTAACCACTATTACTACTACTATTATTACTACTACTACTACTACTATACTACTACTACCACTATTACCGACGACTACAACTACTATTATTACTACATACCACTATTACTACTACTACTACTACTATTATTAACTACCACCACTAATTAATACTATAGTATACTACCACTATTACTACTACTACTACTACTACAATTATTACTACTATTACTATTATTACTATTATTACTACTACTGTTATTACTACTACTACTATTATTACTACTACCACTATTATTACTATTATTACTACTACCACTATTACTACTACTACTACTACTATTATTACTACTACCACTATTACTACTATTATTACTACTACCACTATTACTACTACTACTACTACTACTACAATTATTACTACTATTACTATTATTACTATTATTACTACTACTGTTATTACTACTACTACTATTATTACTACTACCACTATTACTACTATTATTACTACTACCACTATTACTACTACTACTACTACTATTATTACTACTATTACTATTATTACTATTATTACTACTACTACTATTATTACTACTACTACTACTACTACCAATATTACTACTATTATTACTACTACTACTATTAATACTACTACCACTATTACTACTACTACTACAACTACTATTATTACTACTACCACTATTACTACTACTACTACTACTACTATTACTACTACTACCACTATTACTACTACTACTACTACTATTACTACTACTACCACTACTACTACTACTACTACTACTACTACCACTATTACTACTATTATTACTACTACTACTACTACTACTACTATTACTACTACTACCACTATTACTACTACTACTACAACTACTATTATTACTACTACCACTATTACTACTACTACTACTACTACTATTACTACTACTACTACGATTACTACTACTACCACTATTACTACTATTATTACTACTACCACTATTACTACTACTACTACTACAATTATTACTACTATTACTATTATTACTATTATTACTACTACTGTTATTACTACTACTACTACTATTACTACTACCACTATTATTACTATTATTACTACTACCACTATTACTACTACTACTACTACTATTATTACTATTATTACTACTACTACTACTACCACTATTACTACTATTATTACTACTACTACTACTACTATTACTACTACTACCACTATTACTACTACTACTACTATTATTACTACTACCACTATTACTACTACTACTACTACTACTATTACTACTACTACTACTATTACTACTACTACTATTATTACTACTATTACTACTACTACTACTACTACTATTACTACTACTACCACTATTACTACTATTATTACTACTACTACTACTATTACTACTACTACTACTACTACTACTACCACTATTACTACTATTATTACTACTACTACTACTACTACTGCTATTACTACTACTACCACTATTACTACTACTACTACAACTACTATTATTACTACTACCACTATTACTACTACTACTACTATTACTACTACTACCACTATTACTACTATTACTACTACTACTACTACTACTACTACTACTACTACTACTACTACTACTATTACTACTACTACTACAACTACTATTATTACTACTACTACTACTACTACTACTACTACTACTACCACTATTACTACTACTACTACAACTACTATTATTACTACTACTACTATTACTACTACTACTACTACTACTACTACCACTATTACTACTATTATTACTACTACAACTACTACTACTACTACTATTATTACTATTACTACTACTATTACTACTACTACTACAACAACTACTACTACTACTATTACTACTACTACTACTATTATTACTATTACTACTACTACTTTTATTACTACTACCAATACTATTACTTGCCTTATTTATCAATAGTACATTGAGATATAAGGCAAAGGTAGCGCGGTGAAGGCGTTTATCACCGCTTGCGGTGATATTTATCATTATTGTTAAGGTGTAATCTTCTCTGGTTCTTCTCTGGTTCTTCTCTGGTTTTCCTCTGGTTCTCCACTGGTTCTCCTTCATTATTTCATGAATCAACAACAGCTCACTGAAAATCCCACCTGAGCTTTTATTTTGAAACATCAGATGTTCAGAATCAGACCTCATCAATAACATCCTGTTTACAAACCTCACAATGGCAACATGTGTGAAATCAACAGAAGTGCTGCGTTATAAACAAGGAGTAACGTAAGGACGCGTGTGATTGGCTCAGAGTGCCTTTGATCTCAGACACACAGGAACAAAGTGTAGCACATTTTACACACAAACATCATTTCAAAGGTCAGCTACAAGTTTATAAAGATTACTTTATAGAGTACTTTAAAATACTTTAAAAATACCTTAAAGATTACTTTAATGATTATCTACAAATACCTTAAAAATACTTTAGAGCTGATCAAAGGTAAATGGTTGATTGTCATGAGGTGCTGATTTATTGCTTTGAGGGAATCTTAAAAAACCCTCAGGAAGACATTCTTCATCTTCATCATCATCATCATCTCCTTCTTCATTATCGTCTGAGTTCAGAGAGAGCGTGTGTGTGTGTGTGTGTGTGTGTGTGTGTGTCAGTGTTCATTAGGCATGTGTCTAATAGTGTGAAATATCCAGTCCATCTTTGTGCTCCATCCTCCATGATGAGCATCATTCATCTGTTTACTGAAATACTCCAAGGCTTCCTGCTGGGTTTTCTCTGACACACACACCACACACACACACACACACACACACCACACACACAGGTTAAAGTGTGTAGTGACTAATTGTTTTAAATTTAAAGCATTGTTAGTGATAAATCAGGTGATAAAAACAGAGTAGAGTTTCATTTCCTGTGGACCACATTGGGAGCTTGAGGGCCGTATTTGGCCCCCGGGCCATGAGTTTGGTAATACGTACCCAGGGCCAGGGTCTTCCTCAGGTAGGAGATGTCATCAAAGCTCTGGAGCTCAGGGATTCCACAGCCCAGCAGCAAAGAGAACAGGTTGATGAACAGACTGGCATGTTCTCTAATGGACAGGTAGGCCTTATAGCACATCTCCTGGAACCTGTTATACATGTTATACATGTTATAAATCACATGTTATACATGTTATAAATCACATGTTATACATGTTATAAATCACATGTTATACATGTTATAAGTCACATGTTATACATGTTATAAGTCACATGTTATACATGTTATAAATCACATTATATATGTTATAAATCACATGTTATACATGTTATAAATCACATGTTATACATGTTATAAGTCACATGTTATACATGTTATAAATCACATGTTATACATGTTATAAATCACATTATATATGTTATAAATCACATTATATATGTTATAAATCACATGTTATACATGTTATAAATCACATTATATATGTTATAAATCACATGTTATACATGTTATAAATCACATGTTATACATGTTATAAATCACATTATATATGTTATAAATCACATGTTATACATGTTATAAATCACATGTTATACATGTTATAAGTCACATGTTATACATGTTATAAGTCACATGTTATACATGTTATAAATCACGTTATATATGTTATAAATCACATGTTATACATGTTATAAATCATATGTTATACATGTTATAAGTCACATGTTATACATGTTATAAATCACATGTTATACATGTTATAAGTCACATGTTATACATGTTATAAATCACATGTTATATATGTTATAAATCACATGTTATACATGTTATAAATCACATGTGATACATCACCTGTGGAACTCTTTGGTCTTGGTTGGTTCCTGGACTCCTTTACTGATGACGATTAGAAAGTCTTGAGTTAAAACAAAAGGAACTCTTTCTCTTTTATATCCAAACTTCTTCTTCTTATGGTCCAAGAAATGACCAAAGTCTATGTGGAAAAGCTGGAAAACAGGGTTAATAACAGGGTTAATAACAGGGTTAATAACAAGGTTAATAACAGGGTGAATAACAAGGTGAATAACAGGGTTAATAACAGGGTGAATAACAGGGTGAATAACAGGGTTAATAACAGGGTGAATAACAAGGTGAATAACAAGGTGAATAACAGGGTTAATAACAAGGTGAATAACAAGGTGAATAACAGGGTGAATAACAGGGTGAATAACAGGGTGAATAACAGGGTGAATAACAGGGTGAATAACAGGGTTAATAACAGGGTTAATAACAGGGTGAATAACAGGGTGAATAACAAGGTGAATAACAGGGTGAATAACAGGGTGAATAACAGGGTGAATAACAGGGTTAATAACAGGGTGAATAACAGGGTGAATAACAGGGTTAATAACAGGGTGAATAACAGGGTGAATAACAAGGTGAATAACAGGGTTAATAACAGGGTTAATAACAGGGTGAATAACAGGGTGAATAACAGGGTGAATAACAGGGTGAATAACAGGGTTAATAACAGGGTGAATAACAGGGTGAATAACAAGGTGAATAACAAGGTGAATAACAGGGTGAATAACAGGGTGAATAACAAGGTGAATAACAGGGTTAATAACAGGGTGAATAACAAGGTGAATAACAGGGTTAATAACAGGGTTAATAACAGGGTTAATAACAGGGTTAATAACAGGGTGAATAACAGGGTGAATAACAGGGTGAATAACAGGGTGAATAACAGGGTGAATAACAGGGTGAATAACAGGGTTAATAACAGGGTGAATAACAGGGTGAATAACAGGGTTAATAACAGGGTGAATAACAGGGTGAATAACAGGGTGAATAACAGGGTGAATAACAGGGTGAATAACAAGGTGAATAACAGGGTGAATAACAGGGTGAATAACAGGGTGAATAACAGGGTGAATAACAGGGTTAATAACAGGGTGAATAACAGGGTGAATAACAAGGTGAATAACAGGGTGAATAACAGGGTGAATAACAGGGTGAATAACAGGGTTAATAACAGGGTTAATAACAGGGTGAATAACAAGGTGAATAACAGGGTGAATAACAAGGTGAATAACAAGGTGAATAACAGGGTGAATAACAGGGTGAATAACAAGGTGAATAACAGGGTGAATAACAGGGTGAATAACAGGGTGAATAACAAGGTGAATAACAGGGTTAATAACAAGGTGAATAACAGGGTGAATAACAAGGTGAATAACAGGGTGAATAACAAGGTGAATAACAGGGTTAATAACAAGGTGAATAACAGGGTGAATAACAGGGTGAATAACAAGGTGAATAACAGGGTTAATAACAAGGTTAATAACAGGGTGAATAACAGGGTGAATAACAGGGTTAATAACAGGGTGAATAACAGGGTGAATAACAAGGTGAATAACAGGGTGAATAACAGGGTGAATAACAGGGTGAATAACAGGGTTAATAACAGGGTTAATAACAGGGTTAATAACAGGGTGAATAACAAGGTGAATAACAGGGTGAATAACAAGGTGAATAACAGGGTGAATAACAAGGTGAATAACAGGGTGAATAACAGGGTGAATAACAGGGTGAATAACAGGGTGAATAACAGGGTGAATAACAGGGTTAATAACAGGGTTAATAACAGGGTTAATAACAGGGTGAATAACAGGGTTAATAACAGGGTGAATAACAAGGTGAATAACAGGGTTAATAACAGGGTGAATAACAGGGTTAATAACAGGGTTAATAACAGGGTGAATAACAGGGTGAATAACAAGGTGAATAACAGGGTGAATAACAAGGTGAATAACAGGGTGAATAACAAGGTGAATAACAGGGTGAATAACAGGGTGAATAACAGGGTGAATAACAGGGTGAATAACAGGGTGAATAACAGGGTTAATAACAGGGTGAATAACAAGGTGAATAACAGGGTGAATAACAGGGTGAATAACAGGGTTAATAACAGGGTGAATAACAGGGTGAATAACAGGGTTAATAACATGGTTAATAACAAGGTTAATAACAGGGTGAATAACAAGGTGAATAACAGGGTGAATAACAGGGTGAATAACAGGGTTAATAACAGGGTGAATAACAGGGTTAATAACAGGGTAAATAACAGGGTGAATAACAGGGTGAATAACAGGGTGAATAACAGGGTGAATAACAAGGTTAATAACAGGGTAAATAACAGGGTGAACAAGGTTAATAAGGTGAATAACAGGGTTAATAACAGGGTGAATAACAGGGTTAATAACAGGGTGAATAACAAGGTGAATAACAGGGTGAATAACAGGGTGAATAACAGGGTTAATAACAGGGTGAATAACAGGGTGAATAACAGGGTTAATAACATGGTTAATAACAAGGTTAATAACAGGGTGAATAACAAGGTGAATAACAGGGTGAATAACAGGGTTAATAACAGGGTGAATAACAGGGTTAATAACAGGGTGAATAACAGGGTGAATAACAAGGTTAATAACAGGGTAAATAACAGGGTGAATAACAAGGTTAATAACAGGGTGAATAACAGGGTTAATAACAGGGTGAATAACAGGGTTAATAACAGGGTGAATAACAGGGTGAATAACAAGGTTAATAACAGGGTAAATAACAGGGTGAATAACAAGGTTAATAACAGGGTGAATAACAGGGTTAATAACAGGGTTAATAACAGGGTGAATAACAAGGTTAATAACAGGGTGAATAACAGGGTGAATAACAGGGTGAATAACAGGGTTAATAACAGGGTGAATAACAAGGTTAATAACAGGGTGGAATCCCGGGTTCATAACAGGGTGCATAATACAGGGTTAATAACACGGTGATCACCGGGTTACATAACCGGGTTATAAC
>NW_021145102.1:0-95000 GCF_900634775.1 Gouania willdenowi
CCCCTGGAGGTTGAAGGCTGGAGGCCCTGGAGGTTGGAAGGCTTGGAGCCCGGGAGGTTGAAGGCTGGAGCCCGGGAGGTTGAAGGCTGGGCCCGGGAGGTTGAAGGCGGAGCCCCTGGAGGTTGAAGGCTGGGAGCCCCGGAGGTTGAAGCCTGGAGCCCGGAGGTTGAAGCCTGGAGCCCCTGGTGGCTGGCGTGGAGCATTGCCTGGTGTTATGCCCGTGGGCCATGGAGGTAGGAGTTGGCGACATGGAGTCGATTCTGAGGTGCCGCTTGGCAGTGGGCACCCGTAGACCAGGAAGGCAGACTAGGTGTGTGTACTATATGTTGCTATGTGTCCCTCAACAATGCTCGGTGCGAACATGTAATTTGGGATCAGCAGTGTGGGGTAACATAAAAGTGTACACATAAGCACATAGATAGCGTGGTATCGGTCAGTTACTCCTGGTGCACATCAATAAGACAAAGACAAAGCATGCAGGGTATAAAAGAATTAAATCTAAACACACAAAAATAAATCCCTAAGGGATCTTAAACTGAATGAGAGAGAAAGAAGAAAAGTTTTCTTTTGCTCTGGCTAATTTGGCCTGTGCCTATATAATGAGACGCGCTGTGGTCTCGGTAGCAGGGTGTTAGATATGCTAATGTTTGGGGCCTGATCAATGGGATGGCTGATTGGAAGTTTACGGATCAACCAGCACGGTTAAGTCCTGACCCTCGGGCGTGTCCTCGGTGGGACCAGATAGCGTAGTGGATTCTAGTTCCTAGTTCTTAGTTTATGTCGTCCTTGAGGTGGTAGATGTTATTGAACGTGACGACTGGTAGGTTAATTAGGAATGCTATCTCTCGGTTCGTAGGGTTTATTCAGCTCGCGGTTGATGGCTTGTCTGTTGATTTTAGTGTTCTGTATAGCTTAATTTGGTTTTCGGTGGACCCATTTGAGCTTTGATTCGGTTTTTGTGCTCGGAATCTTTATTTGGTACACCACTGGAGACAGTTTATCGGTGACCAGGTAGGGTCCTGTTCATTTGGGAAGAAATTTCTTCTATTTATTTATTTATTTTTTCAGTTTGGTTGCATGATGATTGGTTTTGCCGGCGGGCGGAGCAACGCTATAATACCAGACGCGGTCTCCCACCTGTAGTTCCTCTTGTGAGGCTTTTTGGTCGTAGTAGGTTTTACGGCCCTTCGCGCTCTCTTTGAGGTGTTTTTGAGCAAACGCGAACGTAGCTCGGAGGTGGTTCTCAAGATCGGTCGTGTATTGGTGGGTGGTGTAAGCGGGTAGCGGTGTAGCTTGGTTTTGGTTTTGACTCCTCTGTGTCTGGCGTAGGGCATGTCATGGGCCTGTGCCAATATCACCCCCCTTTGGTTCTGTGGGACAACGAACGCATGCGTTTGGGAGTCGCAGAAACATGGACCAAGGTGCCCTTGACTGTCTGTAATGAGCGACGGGCAGCGAACAGATGGCTGGGTGTGGAGGCAAAGTCCGAGGAGACTTTTAACGTTATTGGGTCATTGTCAGTGAAAGCGGGGTTTTACCGGTGCGATGACCTGCGAAGACGATGGGGCGTCGGTCTCGGCAGCCGCACGAGAGCGCGTAATAGCATTCCACTGACAACGGGTGGGGCTCAGCACGCTGGGTGGGGTCAAAGGACCAGGGTGTTCCTGATAGCGCCCTTTCTTTGGCGAGAGCATCGTTGATGTGTCGGTTCTGAAACGCAAAGACCATCGGTAGCGAGGGGGTTGTTGGTTAACGCGCACAGGGAGGTACTTTTGGTCGTTAGAGTACGGTCTACGGTTTTAGTAGACGGACGCATTTGGGCCGGAGACCGGCTGGGGGTCTCCTTTAGAGCCCGAGAGTGGTTCAGTGGTTAGCACTGAACTCCGTCGAGTGAGTCATGCTGCAGCGGCAGTGGCTGCCTGACTTGTGCCCAGATTTTCAGGTTTTGAAAGTCGATCAGGGGCTCAAATCGGTTGAGGCGATCGATACCTATGAGAAGAGGAATCTGGTTGTGGTCTGAGATGTAAAACGGGTGCACCAGGGTCAGGTGCCCTATGGTGACTTGTACGAGAGCCTTCTTCGTGATAACGGTGGCGTTGTCGCCATAAGGTTCAATGTCCATGTGGCAGTCTTGGAGTATCAACCTTAGGTTGGTCTCCTTGGCTAGGCTGCGCAGCTCATTGAACAGTTGGGCGGACATGAGGGATATGTCTGCTCCTGTGTCAAGTAAGGCTTCGTTAGTGAGCACACCTTCAAAAGTGGCTGATATATAAAACTTTCGGGCGATTCCTCTTTCGTAGAGGTCACACAAGAATTGGTGAATTGGTGGTTCACTCTCAATGGACTGATGTCCATTGGAAAAACGGTGGTTTGGTGGATGTGTTTGCACCAGCAAGACAGCACTAGGCGAATTATCGTCATCTTTTCGTTTTGATTGTTTTGGTTTATCATTGGTTTTGTCATCTATCATTTGTTCAAACATTTTCTTGATGGATGCCATTTCTTTAGTGATTTGGTTAGCTAACCTAATTTCTAAACTTTCTATTTCATTAGATTCATCGTCTGATCTTGATCTGTTTGGCTGCTGGTCGTATGACCTTTGATTATATTTGTGATACCAAGGTTTTGAGTGTTCGTTTCTGGGTGGAGGTGTTCGGCGGTCGTTGTCGTGTCTTCTCCACTGGTCAGAACGGTTGTAATCATACCACGGTGGTCGCGGTCGGCGATCTTGGTGGTGTGAGTTAGGGCGAGAATTTTGGTGCCGAAAGTTTTGTTTTGGCGCATAATCTCGATAATCGGTGTTATCTTGGTATCGTTTTGGCTTTGTTCCATGGTACGGTTGCTGGTTGTACCGCGGAGGGGTCTGTGGTGCTTGCAGTGGAGGCATTTGAGGACTGTCGGGTGTCTTTTTTGTGCCTTCCAATTGCAGCGAGTGAGAGTTATTCTTTATCGGGAACATTTCGCGAGGTGTGGATTTTGCTGAATTTTGTTTGTACAAGAGGAAGCCTCTGATTGCAAGATCGCGAAGTTTCTTACTAGACATGGTATAGGGATCTGCCGCGACGCCGAGATGGGTGCTTGTGCTGTGGTGAAGGTTTCTGAGGAACAGTTTTTTGAACTGCTCTTCTTCTTCCATACCTGGGTCGTTGCGATTACCAAAGTATGCCTGTAGCAAGGTGTGGTAATATTGTTGGGGTGATTCGTTCTTCCCCTGTTTAACGGTGTGGGCATAGTCGAAACCTGTTTGGTGAAGTGCGTCAGAAAATTCATCCACCAGGAGGCGGCACAGTGTTGTGTAATCATTTCTGATCTGAGGTAGTTGACGTTCAATGAAATCATTGACAAGCCTGCTCGAGGTTGCTTTGATTAGGTAGATTTTATCTTCAACATTAGCCATTGGATAACTTTTTAGATAAAAATCAATGTCTCTCAAAAATGCTCTAGCATTTTGGGGTTCGTCGAACTTTGGTTCGAATCTCGGAATGTTTCTGGCGATTTTATCCAGGTCGCGGTTGGACGGTCGATTGCTATTAGGGGGCCTGGCGGGCGTCGGTTTGCCGTCAATAGGAGGGTCCGCGGAGGCATACCGGGGTCTCCTTAAGCAACGCGGACGTACCGGTGGGTCGGTGGTGCGCAGGACTTGTCGAGTTGCGTCTTCACCGTCGGAGTCAGGATCGCCATCGGCCTCCGACATTGACAATGATGAGAGAGCCTGTCTGAGCTCACGTCTTGCGTCTAGGAGCTCTCTCCTGGTGAGGTTCAATTGTCGTTGAACCTTAGCAGTAGCTACTTTACCGTCAGCTACTTGTTGTAATAAGTCATTAACCCTCTCTCGTTCTGCGTCTAATTCTTTAGAAAGCAGTTTAGTTTTGGCTTTTGAGGCTTTGATCGCCCCTTCTGCTTCAAGGAGGAGTTTTCTTCCCATCATTTGACTCGTGTAGTTGTGCGTCTAATTCCCGGGTGGTGGTGTCGAAATCATGTTCGAGAACGCGTATTTTATCACCGAGTAGCACTTTGGATTTTTCTAATTCTTTATTCTCAGTGATTAATTGATTAACCTGATCTTCCGCTTCTTCTAGGTAAGTCACACGCATTTGGAGCAGTCCATTTTCTTCACGTGTTTCGTCATACTGGGCCGTGAGGTTCGCGCAGCGGGCTTCGCGTTCCTCGATGGTTTCGAGTTGAGCGTCGCGTTCGCTCTCGAGGGTTTTAACTCGATTCTGTTCGTATTTTAACTGGGCGGAGAATGCTGATATTACAAAGCCGAGCTGTTTAACCAGCTCCTTATCTTTCAGCTTTTTTGAAACGGCTGCAGTGACGCAATCGGCCACAAGGTCTCCTAATTCTTGAGGGGGAGATTCTCGGATTTTGGCATCAATTGTGGATTTTCCGTCCCCTAAAATTTCTGTGAGGAGGAATTCTAAGTTCTCGGCTGGATGGTCTTCTGAGGAGACAGACATGTTGATTTGTTGTGGATCAAAATCGTACGAAGAACTCTAAAGAATTTCAAAATTTCAAATAATTTTTCAAACAAAGTTTAAAAATTACAATGTAGTAAATTGTTTTATCTTATTTCGTTTGTTCTTAGCAATTCACTGTTTGGTAAATAAAAACTGAGTGGTAAACTTGAAAAAGTTTGGTGTGGTTTGTTTAATTTAAACAATTGTTCTTACTCATCCAAGATTTGTTCTTACTGAATTAAGACTTTTGTTTAAATTAACTTTACTTTAATTCAACTTCGTTGAATTAATCAACAGGTATTTTTAATCAATTAAAAAAATGTTTTTATTGAAATTAAATTCAAATCTTATTGAATTTATTTTAATCAATAAATGTTTTTCCTCAATTAATTTAAACTTTCGTTAAATTAGCTTTACCTTGATTCAGTTTCCTTAGATTAATCAGGTGTTTTTAATCAATTGTAAAAAATGTTTTTATTGAAATTAAATTCAAATCCTATTGAATTTATTTTAATCAATAAATGTTTTTCCTCAATTAATTTAAACTTTAGTTTAAATTAGCTTTACCTTGATTCAGTTTCCTTAGATTAATCAGGTGATTAATCAATTGGAAAAAGAAGAGAAAAAAACAAAAAAAAAAATTATTATTTTTTTTTTTTTTGAAATTTAATCCAAATCCTATTGAATTTATTGTAATCAATAAATGTTAATTTTAATTAATTAAATTCTGTTTTAATTTATCAGTTTTTATTTCAGTTGTAATTTCCTTTAGGTTGATTTTTAAGAATGGTTTGTGTTTAAATTCGGTTGTGTTGAATTTAATTACCTTAATTAAAACTGGTTTAACTTTATTAAACTTATTTTAATTAATAAATCCTTCTTACATTAGTTGCTTTCATTTAATTAACTTCCTATTCAATTTAATTGTTTTTAATCAAATTGATTTGATTTTAATCACACTGGATTAATCATTTAGTAAAATGTGTATTTTACTTTAATCATTAGTTTATTTATTTAAACTGTTTTAGTTTAATTATTTTTCAAATTGGTTTAAATCTTGTTAAACCTTGATTTTAGTGCGTCACTTGTATTTAAATGAGTTACCTTAGTTTTAATAAGATTACCCTTTTAATGGCTTAACTTCCGTTTAGTTATGGGCCTTGTGTGTGCGTGCGCGTGCGCGTGCTTTTCTGAGAGATGACAAAATCAAATCGAGCACATTTAAAACCACACGATTTCAGCAAAGTGACGGTAAAGACAGCTGTATCGATGCACAGTTGTCAAGCAAAACGTGTCTAAAGACACGCTGTAACTTAGATGTGTTTAAAGTCTCACTGGGCACGATAGGTTAGCTTGATGCTAACCGCTTAATAGCAAGCTTCTGCTGCTATGCTGAGGCTCTCGTTAGCCTGTTATTTGCGAGCTCGCCACGAGGGGCAGTCGCGTCTCAAAAAGGGACAGGAAGGCCTGTCTTTGTGTGTGCACGGTGGCTTGACACACTTGCTTCCGGTTTCCGGAGCGTTACCCACGTGTTCCAACCACAATGAGCTAACATGAGCTAATACAACGATAGCTTGTCCGTTTTAAGGAACGGAAGATTCAGACGACTTACTCTTTGTTTGCGTCGGCAGATACCAGAGTTTCAGAGCTCTTCGGGGTAGCAAAGTCCTAGTTTGCACTGTCTGCGTATCTTTTCCTTTTATACGGGGTTTTCCCGGTTCTGGCAACTTACTGTTTACCTCTGACGTCACAGTCACTGACGGCGCAGTGATTAATTTTAACTTTTTCTTTTGGCGCGGCGGCCTTTCATAACTTTAGCGCTTTAAACACAGAGACACGGCGGTCTTATTTATTCAGTTTCTAAGCATTAGCGCGGCGGCTTTGCTTAGAATACAACATTGGTCGGGGCTCGGCGGCTTCCGAACCAATCTGGCAACACGAGTGTTCAGTTTTTAGACCGGCTTTTGATTCCAATGATTATTCATTAACGCTGTGTTTATGGCTTCAGCTGGTCCCATCTGGAGGTGCCAGAAATTATGTAGGAAGATGAGATGAGTTATTATTAATGGGTTATATAACTAAGAATATTAATTATGATTATTAATATTACTTCAAATTTGCGGGGTGCCACTCCTTTTAACAGGAGAAATATGTCTAAGTTTTTAGACTAAACTCATCAATGTGAAACCAGGGAAAAGTGAATTCTACCAGACATCTACACCATCATCACAGCTTTAATGAATCAGAGGAATCAAATATTATGTTTAACCTTTTATTCAAAAGTCAACAATTAACACAGTCAAATATCAATTGAAATGGGATAATTAAATCATGATAAAATGCATTTCTAGGCTAATAAAAGTGAGGATTATATGTAATAAAGTGAAATCACTAATCTAGGAGGATGCTAGTCTACTAAATATTGAATAAAAATGTAGGATACATATTCAATAATAAAATCATAAAATCAAAGAATAAAATAAAGAGAGCTCATAACAGAGAGAGGAGGACGGACAAGGGGGAGACGAACAAACATGAATGAGATGTACTGTGTGTGCAGCATGTTGTTAATGCGTGTAAGTTTGTAGTTATGGAAATATGTATGTGGTCTATTGTAGATGAAGTTGCTGATGAAAGTTCATTCTGGTACCTTGGAGGTGAGGTCAGGCTGGACCTGGAGGTGCTGTTGAAGCAATGTAGCAGGACGTGCCACCGTTGGTTCTGTTTCGGTTCCACAGAATTTAGCCCCTTCAGCCGATCCGGGCGGTTAGGCCTTCGCAGCTGGCTTCGATAATGGCTCTTGGCTAACCACAATGGGTCGCGGGCCGGGCTTCCTTTCGGCTGTTACGCACGTCACTCGGTGCCGGATTCGTCCGAACCAAGCAGCTGTTGTCTCAAAAATCTAACTGTTTCTACCATGGCATAAATGAAAGCTGGAACATGAGGGAACACGGGTGAGCCTGAACGCCCGCGTCCAAAAACTATATTTTCTGGTCGCGCGGCTTTTTTTTAAAGGACGTTTGGCGACGCCTTTTGGAGGAGGCGTCTGGGTGGATCCTTCTGTGATCATGTCGGTGATTGGTCAATGTCTCTGCGTTCAGCTTGTGGGTGTGTCTTGGGTGTGTGTAAGTGTAAGACAGAGACAGACGACAAGGGATGATTCTAAACATAAAAGAATGCCTAATAATTAATTCCACATATTTCAAAACATCTTTTCAACATCATATCCTGAAATATCATGAATTACGAAAGGGTTTGATACCACACATGACTGGAAAATATCCTAGAATCACTTTAGGAATTAATTAATGCATTTTACCTGTAATTACTCATAGACATAAATATCAAAAATCATGTTATGCCTCCTCTTAACTATATGGTTGCCGTAGATACCTCAAACTAACGTTTGTGATGTTTTCTGGTATTTTTAAGCACTTTTAAATGATAAACACTTTAAAATAGCATTCTGTTGGTTATTGTCTTGCATGAAACGAGTGTGATTGAACAGCAATATTTGTAATTCCAATTTCTGGAGAAATCATTCCACAACAATGTTTTCATTTGTAATTTTTCAGTCAAACACATGTTCGTTGTTCTCATTTCTAACTTTTCAAACATAATACAATTTCTTTGTTCTCCTTTCTTCACTAGGAGACCTCTCAGTGAAGGTCTGGTAAGCGTCTTCCTGTGATATCTCACCACAGGGGGTCAAAGGGCATTGGGACCGTTCTTTGAACTTATAGCATCCCACAGTATCTGTTTGATAAGGGGGAGAAGAGGGATGTTCTTCTTTTGATCATAAATGTCGCAGGGAGGTAATATAGGGGAAAACTGTCCTTGGATTCTCTGGTCCTTTTGTTTGGCCGGAAGGGGAGTCGTAAAAGAAGGGTTCATACTACGTACTTCAAATAGCTGGTTCAGTCTTAGCGGCTCCGGTATTGAGTTCACAGACCACATAGTGGGGTTAGTCCTGCATCTCAGAGTTACGGGGGCAGTTGTGTTTACACAGTTCGTGATAACACAAAAACAGGCTCCTTGGTTAATTCTTGCTAGCAAAGGGGGAGGCTTTACGCTTGATGTGGTTTGTTTCCTACACAGGAAACAGAATTTGTCAATGACGTAAGAACTAATCCTGGACAGAAGCTGTAAGGAGATGAACAATAAAGTTAAAAACTATTTGTTCAATAAGATAATGTTTTCTACTTACAAAATAAATAATTGTTTTACAGCTGGCATGTATAATATTCATATAGTTTTCAGCATGAGATGTATGGTACTGCTATTGAATTACTGTATTTTTTAATTGTATTGTAGATTAACAAGATTGTGTGAAATTCTTAAAATAAAAAGAAGCTTATGTTCCTCCTACCATCCTCAAACCAACACCTTGTAGAAAGAATGAACAGAACTATTCAAAGGTGAGTTCTTGTCTCTGTAACATTCAAAGGGCTTTACATTGATGTGCATTATTCTTTCACTCCACACACAGTGGTGGTAAGCTACTACTGTAGCCACAGCTGCCCTGGGGCAGACTGACAGAAGCGAGGCTGCCATATTGAACCATCGTTCCCTCTGACCACACACACCACATTCATACTAGGCAATGTGGGTAAAGTGTCTTTACTAAAGGACCCTTTGGTTATTGGATGACCCACTCTACCACATCAGCTAAATCAATCATATTATACTGATAGCCATAGTTCTTAAATGTATATGTTTAGATTTGATTTCTGGTGTTCCTTTGTATTCAACAGTTCAAATTTAATAATTTGTCTCCATCATAAATTCCTAATATTTAATAATTACTTTTATTTTCAGAACACTGGCCAAACTTGTCTGCAATCATCCAGAAATGTGGGATGAATATCTGGATGTTTGGTCTCAGAACCAAGACACAGATGACCACCAAGTTCTCTCTCCATTTGGCAGAAGTTCCAGAGCACTATATGGTTGGTGAATGATCATGTCTGTGTACATTAGGTATGTCTATGAGACAATGACAAAACAATTTTATAAAATGTTTTGCTTCAAATTTTCTTAACACTGTAGAGGAAATAGTGACCCAGGAAGACGTGTCGCTGGAGAAACAGAAACAGTTGATGGACATTGTCAAAGAATCTCAAAAAGACCCATGAAAAAATAAGTGGTGAAAAAAACAAAGCAGAGCAGCGAACACCAGCATTCAAAGTTCAGTGTTTAAAAAAATAAACACAGATCAACTGAAAATAATGATTGAGGTGGTGATTAATTTTCTGTGCTATGGAGGGGGCGGAAACCAGACTGGAACTGTTTATAGAGGTTATTGTGGGATAGGTGAGAGTGAAGTTGATCTGTTAACTGTTTTAAAGAGACAGACCTTTGATAATAACATTAAGGAATTTGTTCTTTCATTTTTCCTCCAATTATTCCATAATATTTCCCTTAATTAAATAGTAATTGGTCACAAGATCTAGAAAAATTAAAGTGAAGATACTGTTGATATTCATCACTTGTTGCTAGAATATTGTTGATTTCTTACATAATTTGTATTTTATGTATACGTAGAAGTGTAAACTTGTGCACAATAATGTTGAAATAACTCATTTTCATGCATAAAATCTGTGACCTACAAGATCAAACTGCTCCATATTTGACTCCTGAACTAAAATGAGTTTGACACCCCTAGAATAGACCATCCTAAGTTAATCTACTGCAGTATTTATTATAACAAACGCCTACAACAGGACGTGTAGGTGTGTTCTAAATCAACCTCTATCTGCAGACATCACACACTTTATTTAATAAACAGCTGATACTTTACATGCTCTGCACCTGCAATGACAACAAAATAAAGTTGTCATACTTTTCATCAAGAAAAACATACATTTTAATGTGTGAAACTAAATGAGGAGAATAAACATTAAGAGTACAGTTCCTAAAAACACATTACTGGCCTTACTTTACAGCACTTTTATTTTCTTATTTGTTAACATGCCTGTTGGGTATTTTAAGATGAGACACTGTTCATTTTTATATTAGACATTTTTATTGCTTGATTGATCAAGCTACGTCACAGAAGTGTTCTGTTTAGGGTTGAATGTTAAAATAAGGTGAATAAAATAAATAATGAACATCCTGGATCTGTTTGTTATTTTTTTTTTGCTTTTCTTTATTTTTTTAATGTATTATAAAAGTATAAGATTGAGACTCAGTATCGGCCAATTCATAAAATCAAAAGACTCAAAAAAACCTGATCAGGACATTCTTACTGGATACCATCCAAAAGTGAAACTAGTTCTGATTGGATTTCATCCCATGTCAACATTATAGATTAGTTTTTATTAGTTAATAAAAATATTAATGTCACATTCACGGTTAGTTTTTTCCTGGTTTTATTTTGACACTTCCTGTTTTGGTTTCTAATTGTCTTTGTCATTCCAGGCTGCTTCACCCTCTGATCAGCCTGTCCCATCAGTTTCTCCTGGGTTCCCAGCTGCCACTAATCAGTCGTTAGTCTGTCTATTTAGTTCAGCTCCTTCACTTTCTGTTTACCAGATTGTCTGTGTTCATTCTTGACCAGTGATCCAGCGTTTCCATAGTGATGAGTTCTGACTCTTGTTTTTTTCCTCATCCTGCTCCTTTTGTACCTCTGATTGTGCTGACTCATCTATCGTATACCGACCTGTTTATGAATAAACTCTAGAACTGATTTATTTTAGGGCCACATTGATTAAAAAATTAAAAAAATGTGAGATTAACGAAATATGGTTGTAATATTACAAGAATAAAATCTTAGGATAATATTAAGAATAAACTTTCTCCATAATAGACACATTTTCTTTTTAAGGTTCTTATTCTGATAATGTGGTGCAGATTGGCCACAAGATGAAGAATATTCTAGTTTGTAAAATCTATACCAGAGTACAACTTCACTAAGCTCTACACACACCTTATGTTTCACTCTTATAGATCTGTAGGATATATTATAACAATCATGTAATATTGACTTTATTCATGTAATATTGTTCTAAATCTTTGTCGTAATGTTTCAAGTGTATTGTCGTATAATTAAAAAAATATTTAATATAAAGTTTTTTGCCTTCATTCTTTTAAAAACTTGTTAAAACTATGATGAAACCTTTTAGTCTAGAAAATAAAGAGAGTTTAAATGAATGAAGGAATTGACTGAGCAGCTTGGAGCAATAGGTGCAGTATTTGAAGAGGAACATCAGATTGTAACTCTCCTGGGTAGTAGCCATCAAGCTATGCTACAATTGTCACAGTATTAGAAACAAAGATGGACAACTTGACACTACAGTGTCTAGTGCTCGCCCTGGAAGCTGTATAAATGTCCACCTGCTGCAAAGTGATTTCATAGACATCATATACGTAGACGCCTCATGGAGAGCTGCTGCTGATTGGAGCCGACGTGACTAGATGGCACCAGTCTACGGAGGAATGAACTATTAAAGTACTCATTAATCACACATTTGTCCAAATATATTCACACCAGTTGTTCATTACAAACGTCAGACATGTTGAACAGACAGACATAATAAAAAACTAAAAGAACCAAGGAAACATTTAGGTTTATTCAGAGGAAAGATAGAACAAAAAGACAATAATCTTACAGTCATCAACTGTTTCACTGTAATCTGTAAAATACATGAGAAAGCATTACTACTGTATTTTTCTGCACACAGGACGTTATTTTTTTCATCAAAAGTTGATGGTGCGGCTAATGTGGCAGTGTGTTCTGTGTGTGGATTTTTCAGCAAGTCAGCAGCACCATCTAGCGATTACCCACAATGCATTTCAAAATGACATTAAAAGTATATTTGAATCTTGCAGGTCAACTACCTTTAGTAGTAGCCATGGCGACAGTGAGGAGATGCAGCAGCTATACAACTTCCTTCAATTTTACAACAATAGAGGTGCACTGTGTGTAATATTTTAATATATAGTGTTTAAAAAAAATGAAAAGTTCAGTAAATACATCTTTATAAATCTTTGTTTTTCTTTATGTCTTAAATGCTTCAATAAAACAAATATTGGTTATGAATGGAAGTTTCTGGACTGAGGGAGGACTGTGGGCGTGTTTGCATGTACGGCAAGAAAGGAGTATTTAGAAGATATAATAAAGTTTTAAATGTGAATTATCTCTGTCAGTTTACAATATTTGAAAATAATAACTGATATTAAGTTGCTAAATCATCACAATAGAGTGTCCAGGAGCAGGAGGGATCACCCCTCCCGTCTCTAAGGCCGGTGCCACAGTGAAAGTGCACGGTAAGAACTGGTGTAGCTGATGACCAGACAGAGCAGGAGCACCTCATTACAGTCAGAAACAATCATAAAAAGCTGTAAAAAGGACTGATATACAGACGTAGGGCAGTGAGGAGGTTAGTTTATGTGTACGGTAGAGACACTCTGTTGGCTTAGGAAGGTGCCAATCAATGTACCGTGCAGTTTATCGAGTGGAGCTGTGTGCTATGTGAAGGTGTGGCCAATTTGTGGATTTCTCCCAAAAAATCTAAATATTCTTGGAATGCAGCCAATACAGCGGTGTGTTCTTTACCCCGAATAATACAGTATTTTATTTTATAGATACAACTAAAAAAGCATTCTTAAATTAATTTTCTTCTGCTAATCCGTTGCAGGGTCGCGGGGGAAGCATCCTTAGCAGGGAGGCCCAGACTTCCCTCTCCCCGGCCACTTCATCCAGCTTTTCAGGATCCCATGCGTTCCCAGGCCAGCCAATAGACTTGGTCTCTCCAGCGTGGCCTGGGTCTCCTTCTGGAGGGACATGCTTTGAATGCCTCACGAGGGAGGCGTTGAGGGGGCATCCTAAATAGGTCCCCGAGCCACCTCATCTGGCTCTTCTCAATGCAGAGGAGCATCTGCTCTATGCTGAGCTCCTCCCGGAAGATTGAGCTTCTCACCCTATTTCTAAGGGAGAGCCCAGCCACCCTGTGGAAGAAATTCAAATCGGTTGCTTGACCTGTGATCTTTTTCTTTTGGTCATGACCTTAGGTGAGGATAGGAATGTAGATCGACCTGTAAATCGAGAGCTTTGCCTTTCAGCTCAGCTTTCTTTATCACGACGAATCACGCAGCATCAATCTACCCATCAGTCTCTCGCTCCATCCTTCCATCAATCGTCAACAAGACCCAGAGGTACTTGAATTCCTCCACTTGGGGCAGGATCTCATTCCCAACCTGAAGAAGGTACTCCACCTTATTCCGGACGAGAACCATGGACTCGGATTTAGAGGTACTGATTCTCATCCCAGCCGCTTCATACTCTGCAAAAAGCAGTGATACAATCTTGAGGCCCAGAAACACGAACCCCTCAACACCGTAGCTGCGCCGAGAAATTCTGTCCATAGAAGTTGTGAACAGAATCGGTGACAAAGGGCAGTAATGGCGGAGTCCAACCCTCACTGGAAACAAGTTTGACTTACCAATGTGGATCAAGCTCTGACTCCGGTCGTACAGGGAACAAACAGCCCCTATCAGAAGGTCCGATACCCCAAACTCCCGGAGGACCACCCACAGGAATCCCCAAGGGACACGGTCGGATGTCTTCTCCAGGTCCACAAAACACATGTGGACTGGTAGGGCAAACTCCCATGCACCCTGAAGGACCTGCTGAGGGTGTAGAGCTGGTCCACAGTTCCGCGACCAGGAAGAAAATCACATTGCTCTTCCTGGATCCGAGGTTTGACTATCCGGCGGACCCCCCTCTCCAGTACCCCTGAATAGACCTTACCAGGGATGATGATGAGTGTGATCCTTCTATAGGTCAAACAAACCCTCCGATCTCCCTTCTTTAAAAGAGGGACCACCCCCCCAGTCTGCCAATCCAGGGGCTCTGCCCCCAATGTCCATGCAATGCTGCAGATTTGTGTCATCCAGGATAGCCCCACAACATCCAGGGCCTTGAGGTTCTGCTTCGTGTTTACATGGAAAACCAGTTTATTTGGCTTTAGATAAATCCGCTTTAAAATTAAATCGGGGCTTTTGCCAGTTGGCAGCCATTTTTGCGGCGCAGTTCGGGGTTAAGGGACTTGCTCAACAGGTGAGGCTTGAACCGGCAACCCTCCTATTTTACAAGCCCAGCGTCCTTAACCACTAGGCCACCACTCCCCTTTAGGTCTGGGTGTTAAGAAGGATCTGATTGATTCTATTGGGAGAAACACACAACAAACCTTTTATTGTCAGCTATAACACAGAACACCACATGAGAACTGTTTTCACTTTTATGTTGATTGTAATTTTAAAGCAGCAGCTCAACAATAACACACAGTTTCAGTTTGGACCACAAAGCAGAACAGAGATAGGAACTAATCACTGGTAAAAAGCCCTTGTAACGCTTCAGAATTTAAGAATCACCCAACACTTCAGATGAACCTCCAAAAACCTGCAGCAACCTTGTCATGTGTGTTTGTGTGATTTGTCAGTATTTGTAACAGGAATAAATATTTGCTCCCTGGTAAAGACAGTAGCTCTAATAACAGGTAAAATGATAAACTGGTGATATTACAGCCTGTGAATGCAGTACAGGGACACATTTACTCCTCCTCCAGGTCCTAGTGCCAGCCCTCTGGTGAAGCCTGTTCTGTTTACCGTGTTTACCGAGGTCAGTGTGTGTTTAATAAGTCTGTGTGTCAGTGTGAAAGTCTGCATGTTTATGCCTCTGTCCATCCACTCTTTTCATTATATTCATGTCTTTTAAGGCTCATAGTAATTAAATAGTCTGGGCTGCCGCCATCTTGAGTTATGTCATCACCAGTGCGTCATCGCCACAAGTCGCGCAAGTGCAAAATGATCCGAATGAACTTAAAGCGGCTTTAACCAAGTTAAGTGTTTACAAGAAAGTATTAAAATCGGAATAAACCAGCCATTTAATTCAGATTAAAGTTTAATTCAGAATTAAATTAGCATTAGGAATGAACTGTTTACAAGGTCAGGTTAAAGATAAATTAAATCTCTAATGTAAACGTGGCCACTGAGGATGTAGATGTTCTCAGATGTTCTTCATGTCTCATGGATGTCTAGTGACTGGCTGCTGGGTGGCTTCACTGCACTCTGTAGCTCCACTAGAGGGCAGCACTGTGCTATATCCACTCCTCTATGTTCAGCCTCTGTGTGGATAAGAAGTGCTGCTTTAAAGAGAGCTATTCTACTACTGAATATGAACAGGAGCTGCTTTCTTCCACACATTCAAACCTGCTTGTACAAATGGAACTTTGGCTGTGGATTCTTCTCGCTGCTTTTTGCTTCGGTAACATACAGACTGTACATGTTTGTCTCTGAAACATTTGAATACATTGATGAACTCTTCATGGTACGCTTTGGATTTCAATGTTAAATTCCTTTGGAGCTGACTGGTCTCTCCTTCTGGATGTTCTGTTCTTCCACAGAGTGTAAAGGAGAGGAGAAAGTCACACAGCCAACAGAAGATGTTATTCTGACTCAAGGACAAACTGCCACACTCAATTGTACTTTTAGCACCACTGATTATAACCCTGCTTTGTTCTGGTACAAACAAGAAGTGAACAGTTACCCAAAGTTTATTCTGAGACGTTCACGTTCTTTAGCAGATAATTCTCCAGAGTTTGTGAAGGACAGATTTGATGCTGAGCTCAAAGACAGCTCTGTTCCTCTGATGATTCAGGATCTTCATGTGTCTGACTCTGCTGTGTACTACTGTGCTCTGAGGCCCACAGTGACAGGAAACCACCAACGTCTGGACAAAAAGCTATGGAGCATATGTATGTATGTATGTACTGTATGTATGTTTGTATGTTTGTATGTATGTATGTATGTATGTATGTATGCATACAGCATGTATGAACAATAACATCCATTAAAAGAAAATGTAGGTTTACATTCACTTTGTTCCTTCTTGTTTTGTACATTTAAGCAATATCACACTTAATGTTGTGCTGAAATATCAGTACTGGTGTGATTCAGTCGTAGACAGTGTTTGGAATAACGACATTTAAAATAACTGTGTGTGTGTGTGTGTGTGTGTGTGTGTGTGTGTGTGTGTGTGTGTGAGTCTGCCTTTGTCCATCTAAACCCTGTGAAAGGCATAAAACAAGAATCACATCTTATTATACGTCGGCACTGTTACAGAGCTCTGCTTATCAGAGTTTTTGGTATGAGACCTTGAGCAGAGACTGTTTGTTGCTGGCACTGTGAATACAGCACAATCTGTCTGTACTGTGGGTAATCTAATCTAACATGACTCAGCAAGGACCAACGTCTCTGTTCAAAAGTACAACAATATAATGCAGTGATTGTGTATAAACACATGACAAATTGTACACATGAACACATTTGATGATATGATGATTAACGTAATAATTGCCATAACACTTTCCTGTTGGTTTCACATGTTAAAGTGACATCATGAGGAGGAGGGACTTCCTGTACAAAAGGACAGAAGCTGGTTGTCAGCATGAGAAAGAAGTCAGAGTTTCCAACAGTTTAGTTTGAGCACTGCTCAGCTTGTTTGTTTGGGACATGATGGTTTTAGTCTCACTACTGCTTCTCCACATATTCACGGGTAAGTCCAGTTCATCTCTGCACATCTGCTCATTATTGCTGCTTCAAAGTTAGCAAAGGCCTTAAAGTGAAACATACCAACTTAAAGAGTTTTCTCTGTTCCTGTAGAAATCATGTGTGAAGAACTCAAAGCAGTCAGCACTGAAGTGAACACTTTAACAGGAGACACACTGACTCTGTCCTACAATTACAACAAAATATCATCTGCTTATTATTTTTACTGGTACAAACAAGATCCTGGAAAAGCACCAGAATTTCTTATTTCTCACTCAACATCAGGAGATGTGATTAAAGCTGCTGTTGATGGACTGAAGATCAATGTGAAGACAAACCAACTCCAAATGATCATCTCCTCTGCTGCACTGTCACACTCTGCTGTGTATTACTGTGCTGTGAGGCCCACAGTGACAGCAAACACACAATCCCTGTACAACAACCTGACAGCTGCTCACTCACACTGACACATCCAACACACACCTTCATACAGTTCACACACTGTTCATCAACTTTTAATAAACCATTCTCTGCAAAACACAGAAGAATTACTAAAAAAAGACAATTTAAAGTTGGAAAGAAATGTAGTTTAATTTTAATTTGCAGTTAAGAAGTTTTCCCTCCACTTATGTTCATTTATTTACCTTGTAAACATCTTCATCAGTCCATTATGATGGTGGTTTATCTGCAGCTAAACATTCCACAGAAATGTTCAGTGATGTTTTATTTCCTGTGAATAAAAACACGTTAAAGTGCGTTGGAGCGATTCCTGTGAACAAGGAAACAGGAAAGTGAGGATAGATCAGCTGAAGGAGTTCTAAAATGATCATTTCCATAGAGTAAAGATGTTCTCCTGTTTATTCCATGGATATGAAGGCTGTTCATCACCTGCTACACTTTCATATGTTCTCTGACTGGGAGCCCTGGACTTCCTCAGGGACACTTTAGGTAGGCCAGCTTAGACTGGAGACCACATGAAGAGACTGCAACAGCTTTGGACATTGGCTGTGACATCATTCCCCAGCACTGACATCCAGTAGGGTTGCCAGGTTGACTATTTTACAGCCTTTTTGTGATTAAGAAATCAACTTTATAAAGCAATGCTGAATAATGACAGGTAAACAGTTCCATCAATGTTGTTATCTAAATCATGTTTTTTGGGGTATTTTTGTGGATTTTCAACATGTTCCATTAGGGGAATAGTCAGCGTTACCTTGCAACCAATCCTGTGTAGGAACAAAGCCCTTTTTTAATTTCTCAAAGGAAGAGAAAAAAGTCTCATATGATACCTGTCTAAAGGATTTATTCTTACATATTTTTTGTATTTAAAAATAAACATTGTTTAAATAAAGACAACTGTGTATTTAATGTGCTGTACAGTAACTGTCCTCTCACTACTGTCCACTCACAATAATTGATAGAATTCTGTCTGAATGTGTGACTGCTTAGAAAAAGTAAACTGATCGATTAAATGTTAAAGTAATGTAATGGTTTAAGTTCTACTTGGAGGAGCAAAGTTATTTTGTAAGCATTGTAAACTTTGAATCTGACAGATTACCAATGTCCTGTGGGGTTCCTCAGGGCTCTGTTCTTGGACCTCTTCTGTTTAGTCTTTATATGCTTCCTTTAGGACAAATTTTACAGAACTGTAAGGTTGATTATCAGAGCTACGCAGATGACACACAACTATATCTATCACTGAACCCAGATGACTATGGTCCCATTGAGGTGTTGTGTGACTGCTTAGAAAAAGTAAACTGCTGGATCAGTGAAAACTTCCTTCAACTAAACCATGACAAGATGGAGGTGATTGTCTTTGGTAACAAGGAAAAGAGGACTGCTGTCAGCAAGTATCTGAGTCTGGATCTTTAAAAGCTGAAGACCAAGTCAAAAACCTTGGTGTTCTGATTGACTCAGATCTGACATTCAGCATCAGATCAAATCTATCACAAAAAACATCTTCTACCACCTAAAGAACATCTCCAGAGTGAAAGGTTTAATGACACAGAAAGATCAGGAGAAACTGGTCCATGCTTTTATTTCCAGCAGACTGGACTATTGTAATGGTCTTCATCAAACATCTACAGCTGCTTCATCAGAACACATTACTCCAGTTTTAAAGTCTTTACACTGGCTCCCAGTCAGCCTCAGAATAGACTTTAAAGTTCTGCTGCTGGTGTATAAATGTGTGAATGGGTTTGGTCCAGAATACATCAGTGAGATGATATCCCAGAGGTGTATTCCATAAAGGAGGGTTAACAAACTCTGAGTTTATCCATAATCTCTGGGTCAACATACCCAGTCTTCAGTGACTATAGTGGCTTAAATCACCTGTAATTAGTCACACTTTTTGGTTGCTTCATCACTTTATTGCTTCAGTGACGTGACGAGTGGTGAATAATATGAATAAAATGTGGCTGCGTTGAGAGTCCTCCTGTTACACTGGCTATAAAGACAGTGACTGTCCCTTAATATTGAATCAATTATATATATTTTTAATGTAATATTGTCGCCAGTCATCTCGACGTCCTAAAAAATGTCATAAAAAAACACTGACGCAGGACGCGAACCCCCATTCCCAAACGTACGTCACAATTCACTACGCCATCATAACTTCATAGATGTGTGATTTACAGATTTAACTGTATAACAATATAAAACAACAATTGAACCTTAAAAGTGGATTTATTCAAATTATCATCTCCTCCTTTATATTATCCACAGGTTTGTATTCAGTGAACTTTACTATAGACGTCAGTAGATGTTTTAATGCAGATCAACCTCTCAGTGACTTTCACTTCATGATCTACATCTACAATGTTATAAAGAAAACAACCGTTTGCACAAAAAAAAAAAAAAGGTAAAGCAACACAACATTAGTAATGATGTGAACACGTCTGTGGTGTGTGATGTTACTAATGTGTTTCTGAGAAAAGTGTTAAGGTTCATTAAAATGTTCAGAAAGGGTGTTCAGGTGGGCGGAGCCCGGTAGAAACCCAGGGTTTGTTTGATAAAACCTGCCAGCGACCAGGTTTAGTTCACGGACAATGTTGCCATGGTAACATACTCAGATAAGAACATACATTTTTTTTATTTATTTATTTATTTATTTATTCAGTTTATTTCCGACATGGTTACATTCACTTTTTTTTTTTTTACATTTTTCTTTCTTTTTTTTTTTTTGTACATGCCGAAAAAGGAGACGAGAAAAGCAGTTTGCTTATCTGGGTCCCGTCCCCTGTTTTACCATCGCAAATTTACATGGGTTTACATGTCTCTCTGGTCAAACATTCTTGAGTTGTTCTGAACAGTCCTTTTTTGTGTATTCTCATCTGTAGTCAGTGTTGTCTTTTTTTTTAATTTTTATTCCTCCTCCTCTCTATCGTTGTTCGTGTTGGCCTGGTTCCCTGCCAGACATTGTTAGCATTCCTCCAGTGCAAGAATAGTTCCTCTTTCGAAGGTGTTTGGAAGTTTTTTTCCCTTTTCATCCATAATGTCACCACTCGGGAATGTCTCTTTTGGACACACAAGGTTAATCCAGCTGTTGTTAGTTCTATTTACAGTGTTGTATTTTCCACTGTTAGATTTAACTTGTATAAACACATTATTATATCTTAGTTCATAAGCAAGGTAGTAATTTTATTGTACAGGAAAACGTGTTTCTAACTGCACATATGACAATAAACACTTTGAATTCAAATTTAATGTAATCCGTAATCACCCCACCACCTAGCAATTGAAATGAATAAATGACAGACCTTTTTTACTCTTGGTTTCCAACCTGGCATGCTCGGTTGGAGAGAGGTTGGAGAGGGCGTTAAGAGAGAGGTCATTTAGGTTAGAGAGAGACCGGAGAGGGTCCCATTCCTCTCTCTAACACTCCCTCTATGTCTGCTTCTTCCCTTGTGTGTTTGCTCCTGTACTCCTTCTGGCTTTTGTCTTGCAGGTCCGTGGGATCCTCAGTGTGGAGTTACAGAGTCTCAACAACTCTGTCTCCACCCTTTCCTCTGCACACACCCAACACAGCATAACGTGGATGGCTGTTCATCATAGGAATGGGATCCACACAAGGTTCCTGCTGCTTAACAGAAGGTTTTCCTTGCCGCCATGATGAATTCATGTTGGGTGTGGGATACATATGTATGTGTATATACGTATATATGCATATGTGTGTATCCATAAAATGAAGAGTCCGTCCTTAAGACTGCTCTGCTGTAAAGTGTCTTGAGATACCATTGGTTATGATTTGGCGCTATACAAATAAAGATTGATTGATTGATTGATAATTCAGTCTCCGTAAAATAATCACAGTGAGTTTTGTTTCCAGTGTTTATATAGATCTGGGTCCATATCCAGGATTACCATCAGTAATGTTGTTGTTTAGGTGGATCCTTCGTATTTTCCCAAGTCTTCCATCGTTTTGATGAGGATTGGTTTTCCGTTCTCTTCTCCCAGTGGTGTGATGTAAATTCTGCAGTTCCTTGTCCACGTCTTTAAAATCTTTCCTCCTTTTTTTATTTGCCGTGCCTTCCATGCGATGCTTGCATTTTTTTTGTCAGGTTTTCATTAATAAAAACCTTTGTTTCCTTCAGCTTTCTTCCTTGCTTCAGTAGTTCTCCTTTGAATTTCATATTTGTGAAGGTTATTTTTACAGCTCTGTTATCATTTTTCTTTGGCAGGAGATGGCAGGAGTTGATGTTGTCAGGGTTCAGGACAATGTCCTTCGACTCCAGGTAGTCAATGACCTGTTGTTCAATCGATTTTGTTTCTTCGTCACTCGCGTAACTCCTGGGTTTTATCTTTAGGCCTGTGATGACATCTTTCTCTCTTTCCTTTTGTTCCAGCTGTTCAACCCTGGCGTTCAACAATTTTATCTCTTCAGCATTTCTTTCATTCTTTGCTTTCAGTACCTTTGCTTCGCTTTGTATGTTTTCCAGGGAGTTTTCCAGCGTCTTTTCCAACGACTTTATCTCGGCAGATAGGTTTCGTAGACCCTCGCGTATCATCTCCTTGACGTCTTCCAAACCCGAATTGGGTTCTGAAGGGCCTCCCTGCGGTTTTTCCACCTTTTTCATTCAGTCTTGGGCCCAATTTTTCAGGCTGTTCAGCTGTAGCCAAGGTCGTGTTATCGGAGCGAATGAAAACACGTCTGCTCTCTCCAAAGACCAGAGATTTTCATCTGGAATGAGATACTCAGAGTTTCCCTCATTTGAGCCTGAACATACTCAGAGTTTGAACATAACCCACTTTATGAAATACCACTCAGGTCTCTGAGATCTATGGACACAGGTCAGATAGTGGAGCCCAGAGCTCACAGTAACCATGGTGATGCTGCTTTTAGTTGTTATGCTGCAAAGAAGTGGAACAAACTGCAGCAGAGCTGAAGTCAGCATCACATGTGAACATTTTTAAATCAAAGTTAAAGACAATTTTTTTCTCTACTGCGTATGATTGAAAGGGAGATTTTTGGTCACGTTGTTAATGTAATGTGTTTGTTGATGATTTTAAATGATTTTACTGATGATTTTAATGTTCTTATTTATTTTAAGATGTTTCACTATTTGATCATGTAAAGCATATTGAGTTGCATTGTGTATGAAATGCACTATACAAATACACTTGCCTTGCCTTACATTTAAGATGTATTTTTTATATTATTTTAAAAAACAAACCTAACCATATTTAATCATAAATTAATCTCTACTCAGCAAATTTCCTCTGGAATCATGAAATGAACAACAGATCAAATCCCTCCATCAAACATTCAGTGTAACACAGACTTTCTATGAACTAAACATCCTGTACGTTCCCTCAGGCTGAAACTACTTTATTTACTGTTTAATCACTATTCTACGTATTTATTCTTCATTGTTTTGTTGATAAAGTTGTAAAAAGTTTGTAGTGAGGTCATTTTTAAGCTCCTACATTTAGAGTGGTTGCCAGGTTGAGTGTTTTCCCTCTGATCTTTAAGGTGTAATACTGCCCTCTACTGACTGTGTTTTGAAACTGTTCATTCATTCATTTGAACCAAACACGTGTGAACAACTGTAGGTTTTGGATCTAGGAGCTGAAAAGTAGTTTTTATGACTAATAGAAGTGTTTGTGGGATTCACAATGTTAGATAAACTAGTTATTGACCAGCTGAGTGGACCAGAGGACTGGGCAACATGAAGTTTCACATGGAGCACTTACTGAAAACTAAACAGATGTGCTAGCAGCTAATGCTAATGCTAACACACAAGCAGAAATGCTAATCTGATAGTTTCACCTGTGCTCATAGCTTTTATCAGTTTTGATCAGACGTTTCCCTCATATGAATCCAAAGAGAAGTTTGCTGAAAGTTTTCTCTACTTCTCCTTCAAACCACCAGAGGACACACACACACACACACACACACACACACACACACACACACACACTGAGTTCCCTCAGAAAGTTTTCCAAAGAACCTGAGAACGATCCAGGGATGTCCTCCATGAGAGGATGTAGATGTTCTCAGATGTTCTTCATGCCTCATGGATGTCTAGTGACTGGCTGCTGGGTGGCTTCACTGCACTCTGTAGCTCCACTAGAGGGCAGCACTGTGCTATATCCACTCCTCTATGTTCAGCCTCTGTGTGGATAAGAAGTGCTGCTTTAAAGAGAGCTATTCTACTACTGAATATGAACAGGAGCTGCTTTCTTCCACACATTCAAACCTGCTTGTACAAATGGAACTTTGGCTGTGGATTCTTCTCGCTGCTTTTTGCTTCGGTAACATACAGACTGTACATGTTTGTCTCTGAAACATTTGAATACATTGATGAACTCTTCATGGTACGCTTTGGATTTCAATGTTAAATTCCTTTGGAGCTGACTGGTCTCTCCTTCTGGATGTTCTGTTCTTCCACAGAGTGTAAAGGAGAGGAGAAAGTCACACAGCCACCAGGAGATGTTATTCTGACTCAAGGACAAACTGCTACACTAAAGTGTACTTTTAGCACCACTAGTTCAGACCCTTATTTGTTCTGGTACAAACAAGAAGTGAACAGTTACCCAAAGTTTATTCTGACACGTTCACGTTATTCAGCAGATAATTCTCCAGAGTTTGTGAAGGACAGATTTGATGCTGAGCTCAAAGACAGCTCTGTTCCTCTGAAGATTCAGGATCTTCATGTGTGTGACTCTGCTGTGTACTACTGTGCTCTGAGGCCCACAGTGACAGGAAACCACCAACGTCTGGACAAAAAGCTTTGGAGTTGTTCTAACAGCATGTTGTTGTTTTTATTTCTCTTTCTTTCTTCCACTAAGATTTCTCTTTTTATTTTCATGTACTCAAGCATATATACTTAGCTTAGTGAGCGTAGCGCTTTTTACTGCAGACAGAAGGCTGAGCCCTGAAGTGAAGGGGTTCAACAAATCAGTGATATACTGAGGGGCCTGACCACGCAACGCACAGAAAGCCAAGACAAAAGATTTAAACTCGATGCAAAGTTTGACTGGAAGCCAATGAAAACTTGATAGAATGGGGGTAATGTGGGATGTTCTGGGTGCACCAATCAAAAGTCTGGCAGCAGCATTTTGTACAATCTGAAGTGTGTTTAGAGTCGACTTGTTGAAACAAGTGAAAACATAATTACAATAATCAATGTGAGACGAGATGAACGCTTGGATGATCATTTCAAGATCTGATTTTGACAAAAATTCTTCACTTTAGAAATAATTCTCAGGTAATAAAACCAGTTTTTGGTCAGTTGACGACAGTGACCCTCCAAAGACATTGACTGATCAAACACAACCCCAAGGCCAAGCTAACATGGTTTTGTTTTTCTCAAATAGATTAAATTAATTATTATTTGTCATGATATTGAATTTAGTCGCAGAGGTTTATTTTGATATGATTCTATTGTAATAACAGTCGTAATCGAGTACGTATTTATAATAATGGTTTCACAGTTTACTCTGGGAATTATAAATATCTGTAGTTTGATTTATTGTTGTATTTGTGTATCCATTAAAAAAGGATGGCATGGTTGGTCTTATTTAGCAGAGTTTGTCATAATGTAAATTAAAACTTCATGAGTTTTAAATGTAGATTTGAAGGTTTTGTGTTGATTGTTAAATAAAAATATTATCTGACCAAATCTCATGTTTTCTCTCTTTATGAGTTATTATAGAATTAAATCAACTTTTTCCAACTGAACCTATTTAACTCACTGATGCTTCATGTTTGAAATGTTTTTATTTTTGTCAACAACTTGAAATCTGAGGTGAGCTGCTGCACAACGTGCTGCGAGCGTTATCACTGATCCATTTGTCCTAAACTGAAGTTATTTAAGTTTTAGAAGTTGGAGAAGCATTTTGATGCACATGTAAACAATACAATAACATTTAAAGGTAAGATTCACATGCACTCAGACAGACTATTGTGTAAATGTACATCTGATATCAATGTTGATTAAAAATAAATGCTCCTATTAGTTATACAAGTTATTTTTGTCCTTGTTTTATTCTTTGTCTGTAATAATCATTTTATTTTGCTTCTATTTGTTTTAGATATGTTGATTTGCTGTTTCACTTTACAGTGCAGAGATGTGGGTCATATGGAAGTACACCTCAATATGTGCAGCCGTGCCCAATGTCTACCTACCTCTACTGAACCTATCCTAGTCACTACTTCTCCTTCACAACCTGCTTCAACAGATGCACCAGTTCCCTCCACTCTTTCACCTACAGTATGATCTAAAATGGTCAAATATCTTCACTGTAGCCTCTTATTATTCTGAATAAATGTCCCTACACGTATCCAAAAGAAACACACAACACCATCACCTTCAGGAGGAACCTGGTAGACTACGCTCCTCTCATCATCAATGGTGACCTGGTGGAGAAAGTATCATCCTTCAGGTTCCTGGGTGTTCACATCCAGGAGGAGCTCTCCTGGGCCACCACCAGACCATCATCTCTGACCCCTCCCACCCATCCTCTCTGACCCCTCCCACCCTGGTCTCCTCAGAAGGAGATACAGATCAATCAAAGCTCCACCTCCAGAATGGCAAACAGTTTGTATCCCTGGACCATGAGAACCCTGAACATAAAATAACCTTTTTCCTCCCATGACTCAGACTACATGTCATGTTCTGTTAGTTATTTAGCCTTAAGGTTCTCTTTTAGTTATTCTGTGTCTTTGTTTATTTGGTTTTCAGTCTGGTCATGTTTAACTCTTGTCTGTGTTTCAGGTATTCCTACTTGTGGCTCCACCCCCCAGTGATGTCTATGTGCTTGGTTGGTGCCTGATTAGCTCCCTCATGTTTCCACCCAGGTGTGGGCCATTCCCATTAAAGCTTCCCTCACTATTTAGCTGAGTGCTTGGACACAGTATGACTGTGGGATCATTGTGTGATGTTGTCAGGTTGTCTGGTCCTGTTCCCCTTTTGGATTTAACTTTTGTTTTTTGAGAATAAAACTTGGACTGGTTCCAGGAACGTTATGCTTTGATCCTTCCTCCTTCTCTCTCTGCATTTGTGTCCACACTGAACCGTAACACTACATGTGCAATAATCCACATCAAAGTGTAATACACTGAGTTATATTTATTTATCTCCTAACTGGTCACTTTATATTTTTATATTGTGTGTATGGTAATGTGTATAGTTTGCTGAGTAGTTTTTTAGTATTACATATTTATGTCTTTCCTTTTCCAGTATTTTATTTATTTGTGTGTTTTATGTCATTCTTGGAGATCACCTTAATATTGTACATATGTATAATGACAATAAAAGCTTCTATTCTAAAAGGGAGTTTTTTCTCCACTGTAGCTGATGCTTGTTTATGTGGAATTGTTGTTTTTTCTTAATTTTATATTTTGTAATGAGAACTATGATGTGATTTTTTCTTTTAGTTATCTTTTTATAAATACAGTTGAATTGAAATTAAATTAAATAAAGACAAAACAGATGTCTTTAAGTTTCATCATGTTTACAGCTCATTGTATTTGTTTAATATTGTTTTATGTTGATCTTACATAACTTAATGTGTACTTTTTTTAACATGACTAAATATTGCCTTTTGTCAACCACTGATTTGTGTCTTTAGTTATCAAATTCTTATCCATATTACTTAATTATAACTTAAATAATACTGGTTTGATACTTTGGAACGAAATTGTAGAAGGATTTTTGTAACATTTACTGTTAGTGCTCGCCAAGGTAAGTTTTAGTTGTTCTAATGTAAATGTATTTGTATCTGGCATTGTATACTTAATAGGTTAATAATAATATGCCTATTCACAACTGTAACACAATGAACATTTGTGTATATTTTACTGATGTCATTAATATTAGATTTATGATATATATATATATATATATATATATATATATATATATCAATAACTATGTTCCTTGATGTCTACTGTTACCAGATCTGAGCTATAAGCTGTGATTATCAAGTCATGTGATTCTGCATATGGTTAATTATTTCTAGTGTAATGTTAATGCCATTGTGCATAAATTATGAGCACATGAGACACCATCCTAGTAAAACCTTAAAATTGCAATTTTTTTTAAAATTACAGAAAACGTAAAACATCAACACAAATTGTCTAATATAACGTTTTGATATTGTTTCATAAAACAATTAGCTCTGGACTGTAATAATTACTTTAATCACAAAAAATAATATATTTACATATATATAGATACTATACATAACTGTGACACAGTTATCATAAAACTTAATGAAATATTTGACCTTCATGTGTTGTACTTAAAGTTTGAAGGTATTAATAATGCTGTGAATCTTTAAACATTGAATTTATCCTACATTTATCTTCATCTTAAGGTTAAAACAAAGAGGTTGTGATAGGACTGCAGCACAAATGAAACCATTGTGTTTCTTGAGGAAATCATTCACGAAATGCTGATCAATTTATATGTTGTTGATGTTACCCAACATGGCTATGCTATCGGTTTGATTTTGTTTGGTTTTTTCATTTCCTGATGTCACTTCTGGAGCTGAGTGTGGAGGTTCTGAGTGTGGAGGTTCTGAGTGTGGAGGTTCTGAGTGTGGAGGTTCTGAGTGTGGAGGTTCTGAGTGTGGAGGTTCTGAGTGTGGAGGTTCTGAGTGTGGAGGTTCTGCAGCTGGACCCTCTTGAAAAAGTCTGGTTTTCTAACTAAAGTTGAGCTGCAGTACAAGCAGTGGTAGTGGTTGTGAAGCTCTTGAATTTAATTATTATAGTCAGTCTTTGCTGGTAGATTTTCCTGAATCATTGTTCGTTCATTTGATTTGCTGTTTTTAAAAATATGATGCACTGATCCCACGATATATAAAAAGAGTCTGAAAGGTGTGACAACATGTCCTGGCCTTCACTAGTATTTTTTAAACTTAAATGAATGAAAAATCTGGATCATGTATGATTTTCTAAAACCCTTTTGTCAGGATCTGAGAAAAACCCAGATGTCAAAGTACAGAAATCTATCAGGTAAGAAGACAAGAACGACCAACACAAGAAGGACGTGAAACAAACCATGTCCTAGGAGAATGTGTTCAGACTTTACCTTAATAATTACCAGCTCTGTTAAAGTGTGACTCCAGGTGTTTCCTACATTTGTTCAGCTTTGTTGGCTGAAACAAAGTTGAGCTGCAAAATGGACAATGAACCAGTTTGAAGCATGTCCTGCTTTGTCCCAATTCTGGCAAGATTTGTCCATCCTGGATTGTTATATGTACCTTCAAAAGAGAGAAAGAAACTGTCATAAATCTACAAACTATAAAAATGACTAAAAATAACAATAGACAAAAAAACTTTATTTAGTTTAATGTCACAGTGAGTTTTATTTATTAAATATTAAATGTCATGCTTTAGTCGACGTTGGCTCTAACACATTTAATTTCAATTCTGTTTAGTTTAAGGGCTGCAGTCCACACACACACACACACACACACACACACACACGCACACACACACACACACACACACACACACACACACACACACACACTGAGTTCCCTCAGAAAGTTTTCCAAAGAACCTGAGAACAATGCAGGGATTTCCTCCATTAGAGGATGTAGATGTTCTCAGATGTTCTTCATGTCTCATGGATGTCTAGTGACTGGCTGCTGGGTGGCTTCACTGCACTCTGTAGCTCCACTAGAGGGCAGCACTGTGCTATATCCACTCCTCTATGTTCAGCCTCTGTGTGGATAAGAAGTGCTGCTTTAAAGAGAGCTATTCTACTACTGAATATGAACAGGAGCTGCTTTCTTCCACACATTCAAACCTGCTTGTACAAATGGAACTTTGGCTGTGGATTCTTCTCGCTGCTTTTTGCTTCGGTAACATACAGACTGTACATGTTTGTCTCTGAAACATTTGAATACATTGATGAACTCTTCATGGTACGCTTTGGATTTCAATGTTAAATTCCTTTGGAGCTGACTGGTCTCTCCTTCTGGATGTTCTGTTCTTCCACAGAGTGTAAAGGAGAGGAGAGAGTCACACAGCCACCAGGAGATGTTATTCTGACTCAAGGACAAACTGCTACACTAAAGTGTACTTTTAGCACCACTGACTCAAACCCTTATTTGTTCTGGTACAAACAAGAAGTGAACAGTTACCCAAAGTTTATTCTGACACGTTCACTTCATTCAGCAGATAATTCTCCAGAGTTTGTGAAGGACAGATTTGATGCTGAGCTCAAAGACAGCTCTGTTCCTCTGATGATTCAGGATCTTCATGTGTGTGACTCTGCTGTGTACTACTGTGCTCTGAGGCCCACAGTGACAGGAAACCACCAACGTCTGGACAAAAAGCTTTGGAGCATATGTATGTATGTATGTATGTATGTATGTATGTATGTATGTATGTATGCATACAGCATGTATGAACAATAACATCCATTAAAAGAAAATGTAGGTTTACATTCACTTTGTTCCTTCTTGTTTTGTACATTTAAGCAAAATCACACTAGATGTTGTGCTGAAATATCAGTACTGGTGTGATTCAGTCGTAGACAGTGTTTGGAATAACGGCGTTTAAAATAACAGTGTGTGTGTGTGTGTGTGTGTGTGTGTGTGTGTGTGTGTGTGTGTGTGTGTGTGTGAGTCTACCTTTGTCCATCTAAACCATGTGAAAGGCATAAAACAAGAATCACATCTTATTATACGTAGGCACTGTTACAGAGCTCTGCTTATCAGAGTTTTTGGTATGAGACCTTGAGCAGAGACTGTTTGTTGCTGGCACTGTGAATACAGCACAATCTGTCTGTACTGTGGGTAATCTAATCTAACATGACTCAGCAAAGGACCAACGTCTCTGTTCAAAAGTACAACAATATAATGCAGTGATTGTGTATAAACACATGACAAATTGTACACATGAACACATTTGATGATATGATGATTAACGTAATAATTGCCATAACACTTTCCTGTTGGTTTCACATGTTAAAGTGACATCATGAGGAGGAGGGACTTCCTGTACAAAAGGACAGAAGCTGGTTGTCAGCATGAGAAAGAAGTCAGAGTTTCCAACAGTTTAGTTTGAGCACTGCTCAGCTTGTTTGTTTGGGACATGATGGTTTTAGTCTCACTACTGCTTCTCCACATATTCACGGGTAAGTCCAGTTCATCTCTGCACATCTGCTCATTATTGCTGCTTCAAAGTTAGCAAAGGCCTTAAAGTGAAACATACCAACTTAAAGAGTTTTCTCTGTTCCTGTAGAAATCATGTGTGAAGAACTCAAAGCAGTCAGCACTGAAGTGAACACTTTAACAGGAGACACACTGACTCTGTCCTACAATTACAACAAAATATCACCTGGAGATTATTTTTACTGGTACAAACAAGATCCTGGAAAAGCACCAGAATTTCTTATTTCTCACACAGGATCAGGAGTTGTGATTAAAGCTGCTGTTGATGGACTGAAGATCAATGTGAAGACAAACCAACTCCAAATGATCATCTCCTCTGCTGCACTGTCACACTCTGCTGTGTATTACTGTGCTGTGAGGCCCACAGTGACAGCAAACACACAATCCCTGTACAACAACCTGACAGCTGCTCACTCACACTGACACATCCAACACACACCTTCATACAGTTCACACACTGTTCATCAACTTTTAATAAACCATTCTCTGCAAAACACAGAATAATTACTAAAAAAAGACAATTTAAAGTTGGAAAGAATTTAATTAAATTTTGTTCTTAAATTATTTGCATTTTGTTTTAAATAAAACATATTTAAACAGTTCTTTTTTTATTGAGAAAAGGTACAGATTATATACATTTATTCTCTAGTTGACAGAAGTATGAAGTACTTTTCTCTCCTTCCTCCATCTATTTATCTCTAGATCTAATAAAGGCTCCTTGAGCTTTGTGAAGATATATTTCATCAAGCTTGTTTTGCAAAATTTTTAAATTTGGTATGTCTGCTTCCAAAGGTGCCGCTTTATTACATGTATTATTAATTTCTTTCTTTAGGTTGACTTCACTTATTTTATTTTCCCATAAGTAATAGAAAATTCCCTTATTTTGAAAATTCCCTTATTTTGAAAATTCCCTTATTTTGAACTTCAACAATTCCCAACGAGAAACGTAAGATTCTACTGAGTCATTTTTCATAACTTCTGATATAAAAGTTCTAATTCTATCACAAAAAGTCTGATAATTCAATAAATTCACATTGAATTTCCAATAGTTTCTGTTTCTGGGATTAAAGTTTGTAGGTTTGAGTGTCAGTTTAATTTCACAATGGTCTGTGAGAGGAGCTGCTGAGATGCTACATTCAGACACACATGATAACATAGAGCAAGAAATGAACCAGAAATCTAATCTTGATGGAATGGATCTGTTGGGTTTATGCCAAGTATACTGTTTGTTTTCTAGAAAATTGAAGCTCCAGGGATTTATTAAGTTTAAATTGCTCCATAAATTAGCAATAACAGGATTAGAAGAGTTTTTTTGATGAACTTTTGAGGGAAATCTATCGAGGCGTTCGTTATCAACCATATTATAATCCCCCCATAATTATATTTGCTGAAGGAAATTTAATTTGAAGATCCCCAATTAACTTTTCATTTTGGAGCAAGTTATTGAAACCATAGACATTAACCAGGAAATGATGGAGATCATTGATATTAACCACAGTAATAAGCCAATGTCCAGTGTTACTAAAGTTTGAAGTTATGACTTTTCCAGGAGAATTTAAAAGAGAAATGCTAAGCTGGCAGATTTATTAGAGCCATGGTTGAATATTATTTTGTCACCCCATTGGTTTTTACAAAATGTCTCGTCTGTTGATATTGAATGAGTTTCTTGTAAGAAAATAAAATCAGCTTTTTTCCTCTTACAAAAAAGAAAGTTTGCTTTTCTTTTGACAACGTCTCTTAAGCCCCTGACATTGAGTGACATACAACAAAAAGGAACATTCATCAGAAAACAACAACTTAACTACAACTGGAAAAGAGACGAGTATAGAACCTATGGAATAAACGATTTACGGTAAAATGTAACGTCCTGTCAAATTCTGTAATGATGAACCATCCACAACTTTATAAATGTTGGAACTAAATAAAACCTTTATGAATTAGTTTTTTGTTGTCATCTGAACCTCAAACATCAGATATTTAGGAAATACGTTTTCCATCAATGTATCCCTCACCACCTCTGTAATAGGCCCTCCGTCCCTCACCTCTGGCTTGTGATCACGGTCAGTTTTGCAGAGATCCTCGATGACGGTGATGTGCAGATGGGCGACCGTGGCTCAGGTGGTAGTGGGTCGTCTTCTGATCGAGAGGTTGGGGGTTCGATCCCAGTACCTGACGATGTGTCGAAGTGTCCTTGGGCAAGACACTGAACCCTAAGTTGCTCCCAGTGGTCGACTAGCACCTTGCATGGCAGTCCTGTACCACTGGTGTGTGAATGTGAGAGAGAATGGGTGAATGAGCTGATGTGTAAAGTGCTTTGAGACTGTTACAGTGGTGATAAAGCGCTATATAAATCAAGTCCATTTACCATTTACCATTTACTTCACCAAATGGCCACAGGCGGGAGACTGGATACTTCACCCGGAAGTGGTGGAACGGGTTTGGCAGACCTTCGGCAAGGCAACAGTAGACCTGTTTGCATCCAAAGAATCCACGCATTGCCCCCAATGGTTCAGTCTTGCGAACGACACGTCTCCCCTGGGCCTGGATGCACTGGCACACGATAGGCCCAGATCTCTGCTGTACACATTTCCACCGTTTCCCCTGATCTTTCCTACGCTACTCCGTGTCTCTCACGAGGGGCATCAATTGATACTGATAGCCCCATTTTGGCCAGCCAGGACCTGTTTCCGCTGCTGCGCAGGCTCTGCTGCAGCTTGCCGAGGCGCCTGCCGTCCCGGAGGGACCTCCTGTCCCAGTACGGGGGGAAGAGCTTGCACCCCAATCCCGATATTCTCCGGTTATGGGTGTGGCTGCTGCAGGGCCAGGGGTCTCGTTCTCTGAGGACAGTGGCGATATAGGCCGTACTATTGCCAGTGCCCGGGCACCATCCACACGTCGGCTGTATACCAGAAGATGGAGGTTCTTTGATAGGTGGAGTCGGAGCAGGGGTCTTGACTCTGTCCAATGCCCGCTGCTGTCCGTATTGGAGTTTTTACAGGACCTCTTCAACCAGGGTCACTCACCGTCGACCCTTAGGGTGTATGTTGCCGCAATTTCTTGCTTGCATCATGGTTTTCAGGGCCGTTTAGTTGGCAGAGACACTACGGTGTCAGCTTTTTTGAAGGGTACCCGTCGCCTCCGTCTTTCCACTCGACCGGTGGCTCCATCATGGGACCTGTCCCTAGTCCTGAAGTCCCTGCGGGTCCCTCCATTCGAGCCCTTGGACCAGGTTGATTTGAAGTGGCTGTCGTTAAAAACAGCATTTCTATTGGCTATGGCCTCAGGTAAGCGCATTGGGGAGCTGCAGGCCATGTCAATTCATGAGACATGTTGTAGGTGGAACGCTGACGGCTCCGGAGTGACACTATGGCCTAATGCCTCTTTTCTCCCCAAGGTACTTACTACTACTACCACTGTGCGCCCACTCCAGCTGGCGCGCTTTGGGTCTACAGCTTCGCCCGAACCTCTGTGTCTCTGTGTCCTGTTCGTGCTCTTGAATTATACATACGTGCCACAGCGGGAATACGCAAAACCGAGAACTTGTTTGTCTGCTATGCCGGTCCGCGCTTGGGTCGGACCCTGTCGAAACAACGCCTTTCCCATTGGGTTGTAGACGTAATCGAACGGGCTTATCTCTCACGGGGGCATTCTCTACCGGATAGTGTGAGGTGCCACTCGACTCGTGGTATGACCACCTCATGGGCGGCATTGACCGGTGTTCCCCTGGACGTCATTTGTGAAGCAGCTTCATGAACGTCTGCATCAACTTTCTCAAAGTTCTACAGGGTGAACGTGGCGGTGTCTCACCCACTGGAGGGAGTCCTTCGGCAGCATTCATCTGCGTCATAAGGTAGGCTGATTCTATTATCAGCTTTTTCTCGAAATACTCGGGACTTTGTTGATATGGGTCATCCAGTGCTTTATGCACCACCTCTGGCGGTCAGAAGGGATGAAATAGAACGAAGAGTTACGTAGGTAACTACGGTTCTATGAATCCCAGATGACCGCCAAAGCGTCCAGTCCCTCAGAATCACCTGCTTGCGAGAAGTTTTGAGGGACTGAGCTTCCAGTGTCACATGACTATATAGCCTCGCGTGAGCCACCGGGAGGTCACATGTGACTTTGTTGTCATTTAATTCTCGACCTGCGTATGCGCAAGGATGATCATCCAGTGCTTTATGCACCGCCTCTGGCGGTCATCCGGGATTCATAGAACCGTAGTTACCTACGTAACTCTTCGTTTTAGTGGTTCTAATGTAAATGTATTTGTATCTGGCATTGTATACTTAATAGGTTAATAATAATATGCCTATTCACAACTGTAACACAATGTACATTTGTGTATATTTTACTGATGTCATTAATATTAGATTTGTGATATATATATATATCAATAACTATGTTCCTTGATGTCTACTGTTACCAGATCTGAGCTATAAGCTGTGATTATCAAGTCATGTGATTCTGCATATGGTTAATTATTTCTAGTGTAATGTTAATGCAATTGTGCATAAATTATGAGCACATGAGACACCATCCTAGTAAAACCTTAAAATTGCAATTTTTTTTAAAATTACAGAAAACGTAAAACATTAACACAAATTGTCTAATGTAACGTTTTGATATTGTTTCATAAAACAATTAGCTCTGGACTGTAATAATTACTTTAATCACAAAAAATAATATATTTACATATATATTGATACTATACATAACTGTGACACAGTTATCATAAAACTTAATGAAATATTTCACCTTCATGTGTTGTACTTAAAGTTTGAAGGTATTAATAATGCTGTGAATCTTTAAACATTGAATTTATCCTACATTTATCTTCATCTTAAGGTTTAAACAAAGAGGTTGTGATAGGACTGCAGCACAAATGAAACCATTGTGTTTCTTGAGGAAATCATTCACGAAATGCTGATCAATTTATATGTTGTTGATGTTACCCAACATGGCTATGCTATCGGTTTGATTTTGTTTGGTTTTTTCATTTCCTGATGTCACTTCCGGAGCTGAGTGTGGAGGTTCTGAGTGTGGAGGTTCTGAGTGTGGAGGTTCTGAGTGTGGAGGTTCTGCAGCTGGACCCTCTTGAAAAAGTCTGGTTTCCTAACTAATGTTGAGCTGCAGTACAAGCAGTGGTAGTGGTTGTGAAGCTCTTGAATTTAATTATTATAGTCAGTCTTTGCTGGTAGATTTTCCTGAATCATTGTTCGTTCATTTGATTTGCTGTTTTTAAAAATATGATGCACTGATCCCACGATATATAAAAAGAGTCTGAAAGGTGTGACAACATGTCCTGGCCTTCACTGATATTTTTTAAACTTAAATGAATGAAAAAGCTGGATCATGTATGATTTTCTAAAACCCTTTTGTCAGGATCTGAGAAAAACCCAGATGTCAAAGTACAGAAATCTATCAGGTAAGAAGACAAGAACGACCAACACAAGAAGGACGTGAAACAAACCATGTCCTAGGAGAATGTGTTCAGACTTTACCTTAATAATTACCAGCTCTGTTAAAGTGTGACTCCAGGTGTTTCCTACATTTGTTCAGCTTTGTTGGCTGAAACAAAGTTGAGCTGCAAAATGGACAATGAACCAGTTTGAAGCATGTCCTGCTTTGTCCCAATTCTGGCAAGATTTGTCCATCCTGGATTGTTATATGTACCTTCAAAAGAGAGAAAGAAACTGTCATAAATCTACAAACTATAAAAATGATTAAAAATAACAATAGACAAAAAAAACTTAATTTAGTTTAATGTCACAGTGAGGAGCGAAGTAGTAACATAACACCGATGTAAACCAAGACAATTTATTATACAGTTGTAACAAAGGGAGCAAAGACAAACTTAAAGCGTCACCTACAAAGAGGGAGGTTAATAAAGGGAGCAAGGACAAACTTGTACAGCTAACAAACAACACAGAACCTAATTGAATCCTACAATGCAACAACCTAGTAATTCTAAAACACAACAGAACTGAATCCAACACAGTCTTCTAATCTAATCTAATGGCTAGCAAAAAAAGCAAATCACAGGAAGAGTCGAAGTGGGACAACCTGCTAGTCAAACTCCCCCCCAAGCCAATGTTCCAGCAATCCTTTTAGCTGTGGAGACTGATGAGGAGTGATTGCTGATTAGCTCCCTGTGCAGGTGGAGGAAGAAGAAGACCAATCCTGTTGAAGGAGCAGCACAGGAGGATTTGCATACGAGAAGAGGAAGCCACCAATCGCAGACGAGTGCTGTCACAGTCTTTTTGCATTTTCCTCCCACACAGGAGCTGGGCCAACAGCAGGGTCGTAACACTTCCACTAAGATTCCTCTTTTTATTTTTATGAAATTGAGCATTTATACATAGGTTAGTGTGCGTCGCGCTTTTTAGTGTAAGTATAAATACATTCAACTTGTTTGATTTATAAATGTTTAAACTTAACTATTTGTCTGTGGTTCATATAGGAATTCTGATTTGCTGTAGAAAAATATATAGTTTAAGAAGAATTCACACCCTGAAGGACAAGGTATTAATAACTCTTTAAATGATCCAGGACACTATAACTCAATCCTGGATGGCACATCAGCAAATATTCATGTAATATTAATAATAATTAATATTACTCATCTCCAAGAACTCTTCCAAGATGACAGACTCAGGACATATAACAATCTAATTCAAACATATAACATAAATAAAAGTAATATTCTACTGTGCGTACAAGTAACAGAGACAATTAAGAAAAACACTCCAGTAGATCCAATTACCTTCCAACCTCCAGAACTGGTGATGTTTATTAAAAAAATGTAAAAAAAACCTTTCAAAAATGTATAGGTCTCTCTCAAACACTAACTCTATTCACTAACCAGTCACTAAATGGGAGGTTGAACTTTCAATCAACAACAACAATTTCTCGACATAAATTTGTTGTAATACTTTTGAGAAGACAAAAAACACAAACCTTCAACTTATTCAATACAAAGTTCTCCACAGAACTCACATTACCCAACAGAAAATGCATAAAATGGGTTTTTCTCCAACAGACATCTCTTCTCAGTGCACCCAGAGAACAGCTGATTCTTATTTACATGCCTTATGGTTTTGCTCCCCAGTACAACTATTTTGGTCTTTAATTACTGAGAAATTCTGCTCCATTTTGGACTGCAGGATCCCTCTATCTCCAAATATGTCTGGTAGGAAACCTGACGATGCTTGATATTCTGGAAATATTTTGGCTCATGGGGTTGAGGGTTTGGCATTTCCACCAAATAGGATGTATAGCAGAGCTTTTTGAATATTATGTGAGAGTAGGTGGAGCCGTATTACTATAACAAATATCAGTTTCATATATGATGTAGTTCTCAGATATTGGAAGCTGAAAATGGAAAATAAATAAATAATGGTAAAATGGACTTGATTTTATGTAGCGCTTTATAACCACACTGAAGCAGTCTCAAAGCGCTTTACATATCAGCTCATTCACCCAATCACTCTCACATTCACACACCAGTGGGACAGAACTGCCATGCAAGGCACTAGTTGACCACTGGGAGCAACTTAGGGTTCAGAGTCTTGCCCAAAGACACTTCGACACATAGTCAGGTACTGGGATCGAACCCCCAACCTCTCGATCAGAAGACGACCCTCTACCACCTGAGCCACGGTCGCCCATAAATAAGGATGCTCAAAAATTAATACATAGCCCCCTCACTAAATTGTCCATATCTCAAAAGGTATTCATCCAATTAAACTATTGTAATTTTCTTTTTCAAGTCTTTGTTTCTATTCTTTATGGTTTCTTCTCCATGTTTCTTCTTGTTAGATTCATCAGTTCAAATGTTTGATAGTTTCATAGGCTTTTTCTCAAAGGAGTGAATTGTTCCATTCCCATTGAAATCCCTGACACACATTCTCCAACCACTTCCTTTCCTGTTGGTTTCACATGTTAAAGTGACATCATGAGGAGGAGGGACTTCCTGTACAAAAGGACAGAAGCTGGTTGTCAGCATGAGAAAGAAGTCAGAGTTTCCAACAGTTTAGTTTGAGCACTGCTCAGCTTGTTTGTTTGGGACATGATGGTTTTAGTCTCACTACTGCTTCTCCACATATTCACGGGTAAGTCCAGTTCATCTCTGCACATCTGCTCATTATTGCTGCTTCAAAGTTAGCAAAGGCCTTAAAGTGAAACATACCAACTTAAAGAGTTTTCTCTGTTCCTGTAGAAATCATGTGTGAAGAACTCAAAGCAGTCAGCACTGAAGTGAACACTTTAACAGGAGACACACTGACTCTGTCCTACAATTACAACAAAATATCACCTGGAGATTATTTTTTCTGGTACAAACAAGATCCTGGAAAAGCACCAGAATTTCTTATTTATCACACAGGATCAGGTTTTGTGGGTAAAGCTGCTGTTGATGGACTGAAGATCAATGTGAAGACAAACCAACTCCAAATGATCATCTCCTCTGCTGCACTGTCACACTCTGCTGTGTATTACTGTGCTGTGAGGCCCACAGTGACAGCAAACACACAATCCCTGTACAACAACCTGACAGCTGCTCACTCACACTGACACATCCAACACACACCTTCATACAGTTCACACACTGTTCATCAACTTTTAATAAACCATTCTCTGCAAAACACAGAAGAATTACTAAAAAAAGACAATTTAAAGTTGAAAAGAAATGTAATTTAATTTAAAACATATTTAAACAGTTCTTTTGATGTGTGATCTGTGGATTATAAACTCAAAACTCAGAGGTGTTGAGTGACTTAGAGTCTTTTTTTTAATCTTATTTAAACAAATCTACAAGAGCTGACATCATTAAACTGAGGATAATTTAACACTTTTCTCTGATCATCCTCGTCAGACTTCAGTTTTTTAGTCTCATTGATGTTCAGGGTCATCTGTTAATCAAACAACATGCTTATAGGGTCAATCCCACTAAACCAGCTTTGATTTAAAGTGAGGTGAATTATCTAATGTAGCATGGGTTAGCTGTCCCAAGCATAAGTGCATCGAGCTCCCCATGTGTGTTAGTTCCCAAACCTGACAACACTGCTCGTTCCTGTAATGACTATTGGAAAGTAAACGCCGTCACAAAGCCCGACTCCTACCCGTTACCCTGGATGGAGGATTGCATAGATCAGGTTGGTCCCCTCCGTGGGGGGGGGGCTCTACTGGCGCCGTTGGTGTGGGATGGTGGTACCGGGCTGGGGGTGCTTCGGTACTCGGGCTTGCCGGTCCGTGGCTGGCGGGGTGGCCCTGCTTGGCGGTAGATGGTGTCCTCTTTTGTCGGGGGGGCCGGGGCCCCCTTCCGGTGGAGGGTGTCGTATCGTGGCGCCGGGTGGGCCTGTGCTGGCCCTGGTGCGGGCACGGGCCTCCCCCCTGCTCGGCCGCTCTCCTTGGCGGCGGGGGTCGCCCCCTGGGGCGCCGGGGGATGGGGTTGGTGCCTGGCTGCGCCCGGGGGTGGGGGGTGCCACCGTGCTCCGCGGGACCATCGCGGTCTGGGGGGTGCCGTGGGGGGGGTCTCCGGCTTTGCTGCTCCGGGGCCCACAGTGCCGCTTGCCCGTCTGCACCATCAACCATCTCGCGTGGCCCGCCATGCGGACGGGCCCAGCTCACACCGGACAGGCCTCCTACATGTACACTTCACCTCACTCCCAGCTGGTCTGGCCCATTCACAAAATGCACCACACACCCATACCCAACCCTTGGGGGGCTGGATGGTGGGACTGGGGGTGGAGGGGGCCGCCACCTGTGTCACTATGTAGTGGCGTGGGGGCGGCACTCCCACCTCTAGTTACCCTTTAATCCCTCCAATTTTAATCACACCTCAACATGCCACCCCCCGGAGGGTGTATCTTCACTTACACCCTCCGGCCTATTACACCACATACACATATATCCACAGAGGCAGGATGGGGAGCACCGCTCCCCTCTATCCCCCTTTTTTTAATTACACCCCATACATTCACTAAACACACACACTCACACATAACATAACACATGGTTCACATATTTGGGCCTCTCCGGTGGGGGCCTGGCCCCTCTGTTGGTGGCTGGGCCACTGCATAGAGTAAAAATACATCAGGATGGTGCGGTCGGGCGTGGCGGTGGGTCTCGGGGGGGGCTTTGCTGGGGTCTCTCCTTGCGGGGTCTTTCCGGGCGGTGTCGGCCTGGTGGGGCGCGGGGGCGCTTGCTCCCCTTGGGTGTGGCTTGGTGCTTGTTTCGTCTCCTGGTGGCCTTGGGGGCAGGCCCCGCGGTGTACGGACCCGGGGCGGCCTGCCTCGCTGGTTTGGGGGGTGGGTGTGCTGGGGGTGTGCTGGTGTCCTCGCCGGGGTTGGGGCGGGGTTGCTTGGCGCCTCGGGGCGATGCTGTTTACTGGGGGCGGCGCTAGCTGTTCCGGTGGTGGAGGTTGCTGTCGGCCGCCTGGTGGGTCTGTCCTGCCATCTGCGGACTGGTGGGTGGGTCCGGGGCATCTTTGGCTGGGGGCTGCTGTTCCGCACTTGATGTGTGCCATTGGGGTGCCTCCGTCCCCGCGGTGGGGATCGCCGGTTGCTCGCGGGCCGGTGGGGGGCGCTGCTCCGTGGCTGGCGCTGTCCGGGGGGAGGCGGGCCCTGGGCTGCTGGCCTTGGGCTGTCCGGGGCTGTGCGGTCCTGCTGGGCTGTGGCTGGGTCCTGGGTGGGGGTGGGGGGTGCGTCCCGGGGGGCTTGCCCTTGGGGGGTCCTGGTCCCGGGGGGTGCTCCTGGGGCCCGGGGTGCTTGGCTGGCTGGCCGGGCCAGTGGATTGGTGGTGTGGTGCGCTGGGTCCTTGGCTCCTTGGGGCTTTCTCGGGTGTGTATGGGGGGGTGATGGCTGCCTCTCGGCTTGGGATCTTGGGGGCGTTCGGGGGGCTGCTTGGCCGTGGGGTGGTCGCCGGGGGCCCCTAGATTGCCCGCTCTTGCTGCTGGCCTGACTGCTTCTTCGGGCCCGGGGGCGGCTCGTGGGTTTTGCAGTGGCGGTTCTTGGAAATACATTTGTCATGGATGCACTGGCCTTGGGCTGTGGGATAACACTCATACTGGGCTCAACCATAGACACGTTGTTCCCAAATACCTGTTTTATGGAATTTCCACTCACTTCTTCCTCTGTTCACAGCCACCACCATTATTCCTAAGCCGCACACTGGTCACCAAACTGGCTTGATAACTCAACAATAAGCACAATATACACAACCACAATTTCACATCGCATCACTTGAAAAGAAAAAAAAAAAAAAGGTTGGTTCTACCAGATATGTCACAAAGTTGGACCTGTTAAAAGGTTACTGGCAGGTTCCATTAACTCCCCGTGTTTCAGAGATCTCTGTCTTTGTCACCCCTGATTGGTTTCTACAATACACTGTGATGTCATTCAGGTTAAGGAATGCTCACGCTACTTTTCAGCGCTTAATGAACAGAGTTTTGGCCGAAGTCAACAACTGTGAAGCATACGTTGGTGATGTTGTAGCTTACTCAAACACGTGGGTGGAACATGTAGCAACATTTTCCCTGGACCCCCTGCAGTTTGCCTATCGGGCAAACAGGTCTGTCGAGGATGCAGTCAACACGGGACTGAACTACATCCTGCATCACCTCGACTCCCCAGGGACCTACGCTAGGATCCTGTTTGTGGATTTCAGCTCTGGGTTCAACACCATCATCCCGGACATCCTTCACCAGAAACTCACCCAGCTCAAGTTGGTGTCAGTGGATCACCAACTTCCTGACTGACAGGAAGCAGCAAGTAAGGCTGGGAAGTAGGGATGTAACGATTCACTCAACTCCCGATACGATTCGATTCACGATACTGGGTTCACGATACGATTCTCTCACGATTCATTTTACAAAATGGGACTGTACTTAAATGACTGAAAAATATTCCTTTATTTTTTGGGGGAAAAAAAACTAGAAAATACTGTACTATTTTCCTTTTATTTTTCATTGTCAAAAGAATCCCTTGATGAACTATTCAAACAATGCAATTTAACTAAAAATAAATCTTGAATGAAATAAATAAAGGAATAATACAAATGAAGAAGCCTATTCATTTAAATTCTGGTTCCATAGTAAACAATACAAAACTGCATAATAGTTATTTTTCTTTTTAAAAGTGCAACTGAAAATATATTTTGTGACTTAACAATTGGACCTTAAAAAAAAAAAACAGTCTGCACTGTATTTGTGTCAGATATTTGTTTGAACCATCAGAGGGCGCTGGTAACCCAGTGGTCGGTTGGCATGCAGCTTAGTGCAGTGAAGAAGAGATGCTATGCTAGCAGACAGGGTTAATTGAAAAACGTGACTTTTACAGATATTCACTTAATATTACAGATATTCTTTTGGTGCTAAAGGGGTAAGGGATCATTTATGAACATGTTTAAGAGTAGAAGGCAGACAGAAAGAAAGTATTGAAAGATTTCGCCTGCCGCAATGACTTCTGGATAGCGCCCTCTGCTGGTAAAAAAAAAAAGTACTGCGATTCAATTTTCACAGCATCGATGTGAACCTTGATACCTATGAATCGATTTTTAACTGCCTTACGATTAATCGTTACATCCTTACTGGGAAGCATCACATCCAGCACCCGGTCACTCAGCACTGGCGCCCCTCAGGGGTGTGTTCTCTCCCCACTTCTATTCTCCCTCTACACCAATGACTGCACCTCAGGGGACCCCTCTGTGAAACTCCTAAAGTTTGCAGACGACACCACCGTCATCGGTCTCATCAGGGATGGGGACGAGTCTGCCTTCAGATGGAGGTGGAACAGCTGGATCTCTGGTGCAGTCAGAACCATCTGGAACTGAACCCACTCAAGACTGTGGAGATGACAGTGGACTTCAGGAGAAATCCCCCCCCCCACTCACCCCCCTTACCATTCTGAATAGCAAAGTGGCTACCGTGGACTCCTTCAGGTTCCTGGGATCCACAATCTCACAGGACCTGAAGTGGACCTCCCACATAGACACAACCAGGAAAAAGGCACAGCAGAGGATGTACTTCCTGTGTCAGCTGAGGAAGTTCAACCTGCCCCAGGAGCTGCTGATCATGTTCTACACCTCCATCATTCAGTCTGTTCTGTGCACCTCCATCACTGTCTGGTTTGGATCTACAACCAAACTAGACAGACACAGACTACAAAGGATAATCAGGACTGTAGAAAAGATCATTGATGTTGATCTGCCCTCCATCCAAGACTTATACCTGTCCAGGGTCAGGAAACGGGCAGGTAGCATCACTGCAGACCCCTCCCACCCTGCACACAATCTGTTTAAACTCCTCCCCTCCGGCAGACGCTACAGATCACTGTACGCCAAAACTACCCACCATAAAAACAGTTTCTTCCCCCAGGCTGTCACTGTGATCAACACTAAACAGTCATAGAGTGTCAGACCTGTTTCTGTTACTGTGAAATAACCTGGAACTAAACATAACAACCCTGGATCAACCTGTCACTGTGAATGTTCATGGACATAATACGCATAACGCATCTGCGCTATCTAGTCTGAGGGGATTCATCCGATTCGCTTAAAACTTGGCAACACCACATAGGACCCATTGAAGATGAAAAGTTATCGAAAGAATTTGCGTATCTGTCACGGTTTGGTCGTGGCGCCGCCACAAAAATGCAATGCTAATTTTCGTTAGCACGCAAAAAAATCCAAATCTCCATAACTCTGACACACAAACTACGATCAGCTTCAAATTTCACACAAAGGACATGTGCCCTAGCTTGGTCATGACTGCTTTGAAACATTTCCCATCATGCCTTGTGTTTTCGACCGGTGTCATTTAAGGTCATGTACACGGTTAGCATTTACAGGACGCCGTTCTAGGAAAAAGCTTATAACTCTAGAATGCAAAGTTCAAACTGCTTCATATTTGATACACATGATGACCGTACAGCCATAAACAAAACTCGAGAACCAATTTACCCATAATGCCTTGCGCTCTCAGAGGGCGCCGCTTCTGTGGTCGTCCAACACGAGCAGCTGTAGCGGACAGACGATATGTCGTGTTGACTTCAAAACACTGTAGGATGAATCTTATTAGATGGAAGCACATTTCTATGGCAAATAGAGCAGGCTGTGAAAAGTGGGAGGGGCCTATCATGACACAGGAAAATCCCTCGCCATAACTACGCCGTTATACGAAAACGCTTAAAACTCTAGAGTGCAAAGTTCAAACTGCTTCATATTTGATACACACGATCACTGTCCAGAGCTAAACAACAAACGATAACCAATTTACCCACAATGCCTTGCATTCTCAGAGGGCGCCGCTTCTGTGGTCGTCCAACACGAGCAGCCGTAGCGGACAGACGATATGTCGTGTTGACTTCAAAACACTGTAGGATGAACCTACACAGAGGGGAGCAAATTCCGATTGAAGAAACAACAGACTGTGGTCAGTGGGAGGGGCCTAAAATGTCACTGGAAAATTCTTCGCCATCAACACGCTGTAATAGGAAAATGCTTATACCGCTCCAATGCAAAGTTCAAACTGCTTCATATTTGATACACACGATGATTGTCCATCCATAAACAACGCTCGATGACCAAATTACCCATCATGGCCAGTGGGAGGGGCCTATAATGACACAGCAAAATCCCTCGCCATCAGTACGCTGTAATAGGACAACGCTTAGAACGCTCCAATGCAAAGTTCAAACTGCTTCATATTTGATACACACGGTGATTGTCCATCCATAAACAACGCTCGATGACCAAATTACCCATCATGGCCAGTGGGAGGGGCCTATAATCACACAGGAAAATCCTTCGCCATAACTACGCCGTTATACGAAAACGCTTGCAACTCCAGAATGCAAAGTTCAAAGTGCTTCATATTTGATACACATGATGACCGTACAGCCCCAAACAACAAACAATAACCAAAAACACCCACAATGCCTTGCGCTCTCAGAGGGCGCCGCTTCTTGGGCCGTCCTACGCCAGAAGCTCTAGCTGCAAGACGACATGTCGTGTTGACTTCAAAACACTGTAGGATGAATCTTATTAGATGGAAGCACATTGCTATGGCAAATAGAGCAGGCTGTGAAAAGTGGGAGGGGCCTATTATGACACAGGAAAATTCTTCGCCATAACTACGCCGTTATACGAAAACGCTTACAACTCCAGGCCAATTCCCAAATCCCCAACAGTGGTATACGTGACCGTGGGTTACCGCCCCCGGCCGCTTCATCGGACCCTATGACGCCGCTCGCGGCTTTAATTATTATTATTATTATTATTATTATTATTATTATTATTATTATTATTATTATTATTATTATTATCTTATTTTATTTAGTTTGCACATATTAGTCTAACTACTCTTATATTTATGTTTATACTTATTTTTTTCTTTATTTTTCTTTATTCTAGTTGATTGTTATTATTTAATGTTACACTATCTGAGAGACCACAGGTCACCAAGACAAAATCCTCGTGTGTATTCATACACTCTTGGTCAATAAAGTTGATTCTGATTATGATTTTTATACATTTAAGTGCTGCATCTCTTACACTCAATCTTGCAAATTGTGACTTTTGAAGGAAACAGTAACTTACCTCTGAAAACAGGTGAGTCATGCTGTGGTTTATTTACCTTCTCCACAGTCAAAACGTGCGCTACACTGATTTATTGTGATGTGTGGGTACTATAGAGGGTTTTGTAGGAACTTTTTGGAAGTTGTCGCCTCTCTCACCGCTCTAGTAAGTCTCATGAAAAATGTTGTCTGTGTGTCAGACTGTTTTTGATTCCACCAAAGCTCTTTTATGTAGTTAGCCTGTGTTAGCTGCATCTGACTTTGATGTTCTTTCTCTGTCTTCTTTAAATTAAAACCCTTTGAAGGTGTTTAATTCTCATAGAAGGTGGAGTTACGACTGCTGTCGTATGTTGTGTTTTGTTTTGTGTTTTGTATATTTTTCTGTGTTCTGATGCGCTGTGGGTGTGTCTCTCAATTAACAGCCGAGCCCCTGACTACACGCTGGTCTGGGAAGTAAATGGGTCAACGCTGGATTGGCTGAGCATCAGTGGAGGCCGGCTATATAAGGACTTAAGAGTTCAGATGGGCGGGTCATCCTAACCCTGCTCCAATCAGCACACAGCGCCTCCTTCAGACAGAGTGAGAGAGTTTGACAGCGTGTCAGACACTCCAGTAGTATTTGTTTAATTATAGGACCTTTAGTTTAGCTGAGTCAGCTAAAACGTTTGTTCTCTTTGTTTGGGTTCTGCGTAACCCTGTTTGTACAAATCCTCATTTTACCTGTGGTAAATAAATAGCTCTGGTTTGTAAGACGTGTGTTGGTGTGCTGCTTGAGGCCGGTTTAGGGTGGGGCTTTCATGTTGTCATTCAGTAGCTCCTAGGCTAAGAGGTAACAAACGTCTTACTTCCTCGTGGATCACGTGATCGGAAATCAGGCCCGATCACGTGGTTTCAGATTCGATCGGAATTGGACGTTATCTCCCGATCAAGACTCGGATATATATGTATATTTAATATCATTATAGGGGCGGGCGGTATACTGGTTCATACCAAATACCGGTATATATTTTTTGTTATAATATACATTTTTAATATACCACCATACCAATATATTGATTACACAACGATTGGAACGCTACGCTGCTCCGACTCTGACCGGAGCCTTTTCAATGTTGCACTGCGAAGGTAAACAGTAGCGCTATGGTTACCATGGTTACGTTGTAAATGGATAAGAAAGCTCTGAAGCTGCAAAACTAGCAGAACATGATGACACAGAAGAAGTTGTGACAAAAAGAGGAGGAGCCATGTCTGTTGTTTGGTCAGCAGAACAAGTTGATGCAGAGCGGAGGTGGAGAGTTAGACACAAGTTCTCAGACGTTTGTGAATAAAGGACCAAACGTATCGTTAGCCTCTCTGCTAACTAGCCTGATGCTAGTGTGTGTGCGCACTGTGCATAGATGTTTGTGTGATTTGCGTGTGCGTGTGTATGTTTGTGTGAGAATAGACCATCCTATTCTTCTTGCTTCTCTCGACGAGGTCAGTCGCACTCTCTGTTTCTCCCTCCCTTCCGTCTTATCTCTCTCCCAGCTGCTGCTTTGTCAGGTCTTGTGAAACTAACAAGAGCCTCTCTCTGCAACTCATCCAAAACCGGAATAATGGAATTAATTAGTTGGTCTCTCAGTGCTATCGATCAGATTTTTTCGACGCAAAGAACCAGGGGTGGTGACCCCGCATGTCCAAGCGGGACGTTTGCGGCTGGATACACACTTGACTCTTGGAACAAGTGGCGAGTTGTGTGTCTGTCCATCCTTTCCGTGGAAGACGTGGAGGACATCTACATGATTGGAATAATGATAGTAGGCATGCTGCTGATCGGAGCTGGTGGCTTCCTAATCTATCGAAAAGTCCGTACTACGCTGGTGACTGTTTTGGAAAAGCTGCCAGTGATTTCTGAAGGATGTAGCTGCTTTTGGATCGTCTACGCATTATGGATAACAACTGGGAGAAGTTGGAGCAGGGCTCTGAACACTCAGACTCATGTGTTGATCGATATCAAAAGCAAGCTTGGAAGTGGAAACTAGGCCACTCATTGGATTACAGCAGAGAGACCCAGGACAGAAGGCTATTGGAAATTAACATAGCCTGTATCAAATCACATTGCTTATCTCCCTTTCGGCTCCCCAGCTAGCCAAGGCTAAAGCCAAGGTTGTCTCAACTCTTATCACCAGGAAGTTTCTGCAGACGGCGGCTCTTACCCCCACTCCCTCCCCCCGCTCCTTCCCTACATTCCTCCTGGAACTGTTGATGCTGAACTTTTCCACACGTCATCTGGTTGTCAGTAACGCAGCTACAGGTCTTCAACTTCAAATGCCTCGTCGGCCATCTTTCCCCACCTCCCATCCGCAGCTGCATGGAGGCGTGGTTGCAGCGCCGACTGGCAGCACGCCCATGTCCCCAAACGGCTGGACTCCTGTTGTTCTTCCCACCTGACCCCCTCCCCCAGCCAACCTCCCACCCAACCCTTCCTACATGCCTTGTCTCGAGTTGTTTGACTGTGTCATGCTTACATTATGTTTGCAGAGGCGGTTTTTTTCCTGGTTTCACACTGCTTTCTCTGTTTAGGGAAATCAGTTTCAAACTGGCAGTTTTTTTCCCCTCAACCCTCCTCTCCTCCTGTTATTGATCCCTTTTCACCTAAATATGTGGGCGCCGCAAATGGCTGTTCCGGTGTGTTGATGTGTCTCCTTTCACTGCAACTACCTAGTCAAATTCCTCGTATTGTTCTAAACTGTACCTGGTCAATAAAAGATTCTGATTCTGATTCTGATTCTGATTCTAAGTCCATCTACTACAGTAATTTCTATATCAAGCGCCTACAGCAGGACGTGCAGCTGTGTTATAAATCAGGGATTCTCAACTGGTGGGTCAGGACCCAAAAGTGGATCGCAGACCTGTACTGGGTGGGTCGTGGACAGCTGGTAAAAAATTAACAAACACTTAAAGTCTTTTATTTTAAAATAACCTTTTCTTTTGACAGGAATGCTGTAAATTGTATGTTGCAAGAAAAAATATATAAATTTGTGTATTTTAAAATATTATATATATATATATATATATATATATATATGGGTGTGTGTGTGTATATTTTCAACAGCTATTTTTGAAAATCTAAATTGAATTGGTTGAATTCTAAAAAAAAAGAAAATAAAGTGGGTCGTGATCAGTTTTTGATCAGATGAACCCCTGTTCTAAATCAACCTCTATCTGCAGACATCACACACTTTATTTAATAAACAGCTGATACTTTACATGCTCTGCACCTGCAATGACAACAAAATAAAGTTGTCATACTTTTCATCAAGAAAAACATACATTTTAATGTGTGAAACTAAATGAGGAGAATAAACATTAAGAGTACAGTTCCTAAAAACACATTACTGGCCTTACTTTACAGCACTTTTATTTTCTTATTTGTTAACATGCCTGTTGGGTATTTTAAGATGAGACACTGTTCATTTCTATATTAGACATTTTTATATAATATTATTTAATCTTGCACTAAAGTCTAACTTGAATTTCCTTTTAATTTATTGCTTGATTGATCAAGCTACGTCACAGAAGTGTTCTGTTTAGGGTTGAATGTTAAAATAAGGTGAATAAAATAAATAATGAACATCCTGGATCTGTTTGTTTTTTTTTTTTTTTGCTCTTCTTTATTTTTTTAATGTATTATAAAAGTATAAGATTGAGTCTCAGTATCGGCCAATTCATAAAATCAAAAGACTCAAAAAAACCTGATCAGGACATTCTTACTGGATACCATCCAAAAGTGAAACTAGTTCTGATTGGATTTCATCCCATGTCAACATTATAGTTTAGTTTTTATTAGTTAATAAAAATATTAATGTCACATCCACATTCACGGTTTGTTTTTTCCTGGTTTTATTTTGACACTTCCTGTTTTGGTTTCTAATTGTCTTTGTCATTCCAGGCTGCTTCACCCTCTGATCAGCCTGTCCCATCAGTTTCTCCTGGGTTCCCAGCTGCCACTAATCAGTCGTTAGTCTGTCTATTTAGTTCAGCTCCTTCACTTTCTGTTTACCAGATTGTCTGTGTTCATTCTTGACCAGTGATCCAGCGTTTCCATAGTGACGAGTTCTGACTCTTGTTTTTTTCCTCATCCTGCTCCTTTTGTACCTCTGATTGTGCTGACTCATCTATCGTATACCGACCTGTTTATGAATAAACTCTAGAACTGATTTATTTTAGGGCCACATTGATTAAAACATTTAAAAAATGTGAGATTAACGAAATATGGTTGTAATATTACAAGAATAAAATCTTAGGATAATATTAAGAATAAACTTTCTCCGTAATAGACACATTTTCTTTTTATGGTTCTTATTCTGATAATGTGGTGCAGATTGGCCACAAGATGAAGAATATTCTAGTTTGTAAAATCTATACCAGAGTACAACTTCACTAAGCTCTACACACACCTTATGTTTCACTCTTCTAGATCTGTAGGATATATTATAACAATCATGTAATATTGACTTTATTCATGTAATATTGTTCTATATCTTTGTCGTAATGTTTCAAGTGTATTGTCGTATAATTAAATAAATATATTTAAAATAATGTTTTTTGCCTTTATTCTTTTAAAAACTTGTTAAAACTATGATGAAACCTTTTAGTCTAGAAAATAAAGAGAGTTTAAATGAATGAAGGAATTGACTGAGCAGCTTGGAGCAATAGGTGCAGTATTTGAAGAGGAACATCAGATTGTAACTCTCCTGGGTAGTAGCCATCAAGCTATGCTACAATTGTCACAGTATTAGAAACAAAGATGGACAACTTGACACTACAGTGTCTAGTGCTCGCCCTGGAAGCTGTATAAATGTCCACCTGCTGCAAAGTGATTTCATAGACATCATATACGTAGACGCCTCATGGAGAGCTGCTGCTGATTGGAGCCGACGTGACTAGATGGCACCAGTCTACGGAGGAATGAACTATTAAAGTACTCATTAATCACACATTTGTCCAAATATATTCACACCAGTTGTTCATTACAAACGTCAGACATGTTGAACAGACAGACATAATAAAAAACTAAAAGAACCAAGGAAACATTTAGGTTTATTCAGAGGAAAGATAGAACAAAAAGACAATAATCTTACAGTCATCAACTGTTTCACTGTAATCTGTAAAATACATGAGAAAGCATTACTACTGTATTTTTCTGCACACAGGACGTTATTTTTTTCATCAAAAGTTGATGGTGCGGCTAATGTGGCAGTGTGTTCTGTGTGTGGATTTTTCAGCAAGTCAGCAGCACCATCTAGCGATTACCCACAATGCATTTCAAAATTACATTAAAAGTATATTTGAATCTTGCAGGTCAACTACCTTTAGTAGTAGCCATGGCGACAGTGAGGAGATGCAGCAGCTATACAACTTCCTTCAATTTTACAACAATAGAGGTGCACTGTGTGTAATATTTTAATATATAGTGTTTAAAAAAAATGAAAAGTTCAGTAAATACATCTATTATAAATCTTTGTTTTTCTTTATGTCTTAAATGCTTCAATAAAACAAATATTGGTTATGAATGGAAGTTTCTGGACTGAGGGAGGACTGTGGGCGTGTTTGCATGTACGGCAAGAAAGGAGTATTTAGAAGATATAATAAAGTTTTAAATGTGAATTATCTCTGTCAGTTTACAATATTTGAAAATAATAACTGATATTAAGTTGCTAAATCATCACAATAGAGTATCCAGGAGCAGGAGGGATCACCCCTCCCGTCTCTAAGGTCGGTGCCACAGTGAAAGTGCACGGTAAGTACTGGTGTAGCTGATGACCAGACAGAGCAGGAGCACCTCATTACAGTCAGAAACAATCATAAAAAGCTGTAAAAAGGACTGATATACAGACGTAGGGCAGTGAGGAGGTTAGTTTATGTGTACGGTAGAGACACTCTGTTGGCTTAGGAAGGTGCCAATCAATGTACCGTGCAGTTTATCGAGTGGAGCTGTGTGCTATGTGAAGGTGTGGCCAATTTGTGGATTTCTCCCAAAAAATCTAAATATTCTTGGAATGCAGCCAATACAGCGGTGTGTTCTTTACCCCGAATAATACAGTATTTTATTTTATAGATACAACTTAAAAAGCATTCTTCAATTAATTTTCTTCCGCTAATCCGTTGCAGGGTCGCGGGGGAAGCATCCTTAGCAGGGAGGCCCAGACTTCCCTCTCCCCGGCCACTTCATCCAGCTTTTCAGGATCCCATGCGTTCCCAGGCTAGCCAATAGACTTGGTCTCTCCAGCGTGGCCTGGGTCTCCTTCTGGAGGGACATGCTTTGAATGCCTCACGAGGGAGGCGTTGAGGGGGCATCCTAAATAGGTCCCCGAGCCACCTCATCTGGCTCTTCTCAATGCAGAGGAGCATCTGCTCTACGCTGAGCTCCTCCCGGATGATTGAGCTTCTCACCCTATTTCTAAGGGAGAGCCCAGCCACCCTGTGGAAGAAATTCAAATCGGTTGCTTGACCTGTGATCTTATTCTTTTGGTCATGACCTTAGGCAGTGGCAGCTGCTGGTTTTCATGCAGGGGAAGCTCATTTTCTGCCTACTTCAGAAAATGTATCTGTTTATTTAAATGTGAATTCTAGTAGAATAAACATTTTGTTGTTAACAACTATTTGTAGATTATCACACACGCACGCGCGTAGCTGCTGCGCGCTGGAGTGTGAGTGTTTGGTCAAAAGTCTCACAACACAAGCAGTAACAATCTCCACAAACACCAAAAACAGACACTAGGTTTGTCAGAAGTTGATTCGCTATGAGAGGATCAGCAAAGTCTCCGTGTCAACACAGAGCAACGGACTGAAATATTTGAAAAACCCGCCTGTGTGCTTACAACGTCAAACTCTCTGATTGGCTCATTTCGCTGTCAATCAAAATTGAATTAGCCTGAGACAGATCATCCAATCATCATCCATTATTCCAGCGTCCGGAACAGACAGATCCAGCCCACTGCTCCATAGACCTCCTGTGAATCCCGGCGTCCGATGAGCGGGACTAAGTGCGTCATAACCGAGCATTTATCCAATGAGCGTCTAGTTTGACTGCAGTGGCTCAACCACTAAATCCTCTCCCATTGAAGTCAATTGAAGCTGAACTTCACCACTGTTTATTAACACTGTGACGCTGCGGTAATGAATGAAGAACGTCACGCTGTCACTGTCAGTTTCCTGTTATAAGAAGCTGATTCTGAACTAAACATACATGTGTTCTGTCATATATTTAGTCAATGAAATGTACACACAACACTACATATTTGACCACTGATTTTAGGGGAAGCTGAGGTTCCCTTGTAGTCTTAAAGCATCCGCCACTGACCTTAGGTGAGGATAGGAACGTAGATCGACCTGTAAATCGAGAGCTTTGCCTTTCAGCTCAGCTTTCTTTATCACGACGAATCACGCAGCATCAATCTACCCATCAGACTCTCGCTCCATCCTTCCATCAATCGTGAACAAGACCCAGAGGTACTTGAATTCCTCCACTTGGGGCAGGATCTCATTCCCAACCTGAAGAAGGTACTCCACCTTATTCCGGACGAGAACCATGGACTCGGATTTAGAGGTACTGATTCTCATCCCAGCCGCTTCATACTCTGCAAAAAGCAGTGATACAATCTTGAGGCCCAGAAACACGAACCCCTCAACACCGTAGCTGCGCCGAGAAATTCTGTCAATAGAAGTTGTGAACAGAATCGGTGACAAAGGGCAGTAATGGCGGAGTCCAACCCTCACTGGAAACAAGTTTGACTTACCAATGTGGATCAAGCTCTGACTCCGGTCGTACAGGGAACAAACAGCCCCTATCAGAAGGTCCGATACCCCAAACTCCCGGAGGACCACCCACAGGAATCCCCAAGGGACACGGTCGGATGTCTTCTCCAGGTCCACAAAACACATGTGGACTGGTAGGGCAAACTCCCATGCACCCTGAAGGACCTGCTGAGGGTGTAGAGCTGGTCCACAGTTCCGCGACCAGGAAGAAAATCACATTGCTCTTCCTGGATCCGAGGTTTGACTATCCGGCGGACCCCCCTCTCCAGTACCCCTGAATAGACCTTACCAGGGATGATGATGAGTGTGATCCTTCTATAGGTCAAACAAACCCTCCGATCTCCCTTCTTTAAGGGAGGGACCACCCCCCCAGTCTGCCAATCCAGGGGCTCTGCCCCCAATGTCCATGCAATGCTGCAGATTTGTGTCATCCAGGATAGCCCCACAACATCCAGGGCCTTGAGGTTCTGCTTCGTGTTTACATGGAAAACCAGTTTATTTGGCTTTAGATAAATCCGCTTTAAAATTAAATCGGGGCTTTTGCCAGTTGGCAGCCATTTTTGCGGCGCAGTTCGGGGTTAAGGGACTTGCTCAACAGGTGAGGCTTGAACCGGCAACCCTCCTATTACAAGCCCAGCGTCCTTAACCACTAGGCCACCACTCCCCTTTAGGTCTGGGTGTTAAGAAGGATCTGATTGATTCTATTGGGAGAAACACACAACAAACCTTTTATTGTCAGCTATAACACAGAACACCACATGAGAACTGTTTTCACTTTTATGTTGATTGTAATTTTAAAGCAGCAGCTCAACAATAACACACAGTTTCAGTTTGGACCACAAAGCAGAACAGAGATAGGAACTAATCACTGGTAAAAAGCCCTTGTAACGCTTCAGAATTTAAGAATCACCCAACACTTCAGATGAACCTCCAAAACCTGCAGCAACCTTGTCATGTGTGTTTGTGTGATTTGTCAGTATTTGTAACAGGAATAAATATTTGCTCCCTGGTAAAGACAGTAGCTCTAATAACAGGTAAAATGATAAACTGGTGATATTACAGCCTGTGAATGCAGTACAGGGACACATTTACTCCTCCTCCAGGTCCTAGTGCCAGCCCTCCGGTGAAGCCTGTTCTGTTTACCGTGTTTACCGAGGTCAGTGTGTGTTTAATAAGTCTGTGTGTCAGTGTGAAAGTCTGCATGTTTATGCCTTTGTCCATCCACTCTTTTCATTATATTCATGTCTTTTAAGGCTCATAGTAATTAAATAGTCTGGGCTGCCGCCATCTTGAATTATGTCATCACCAGTGCGTCATCGCCACAAGTCGCGCAAGTGCAAAATGATCCGAATGAACTTAAAGCGGCTTTAACCAAGTTAAGTGTTTACAAGAATGTATTAAAATCGGAATAAACCAGCCATTTAATTCAGATTTAAGTTTAATTCAGAATTAAATTAGCATTAGGAATGAACTGTTTACAAGGTCAGGTTAAAGAGAAATTAAATCTCTAATGTAAACGTGGCCACTGAAAATGTAGATGTTCTCAGATGTTCTTCATGTCTCATGGATGTCTAGTGACTGGCTGCTGGGTGGCTTCACTGCACTCTGTAGCTCCACTAGAGGGCAGCACTGTGCTATATCCACTCCTCTATGTTCAGCCTCTGTGTGGATAAGAAGTGCTGCTTTAAAGAGAGCTATTCTACTACTGAATATGAACAGGAGCTGCTTTCTTCCACACATTCAAACCTGCTTGTACAAATGGAACTTTGGCTGTGGATTCTTCTCGCTGCTTTTTGCTTCGGTAACATACAGACTGTGCATGTTTGTCTCTGAAACATTTGAATACATTGATGAACTCTTCATGGTACGCTTTGGATTTCAATGTTAAATTCCTTTGGAGCTGACTGGTCTCTCCTTCTGGATGTTCTGTTCTTCCACAGAGTGTAAAGGAGAGGAGAAAGTCACACAGCCACCAGGAGATGTTATTCTGACTCAAGGACAAACTGCTACACTTAAATGTACTTTTACCACCGCTGATCCAAACCGTGCTTTGTTCTGGTACAAACAAGAAGTGAACAGTTACCCAAAGTTTATTCTGACACGTTCACGTTATTCAGCAGATAGTTCTCCAGAGTTTGTGAAGGACAGATTTGATGCTGAGCTCAAAGACAGCTCTGTTCCTCTGAGGATTCGGGATCTTCATGTGTGTGACTCTGCTGTGTACTACTGTGCTCTGAGGCCCACAGTGACAGGAAACCACCAACGTCTGGACAAAAAGCTTTGGAGTTGTTCTAACAGCATGTTGTTGTTTTTATTTCTCTTTCTTTCTTTCACTAAGATTTCTCATGTACCTGCATAAATACATAGCTTTGTGAGTGTAGCGCTTTTCAGTGTTTGTGTAAATAGATTTAACTTGTTTGATTAATAAATGTTTAAACTTAACTATTTGTCTGTGGTTCATGTAATAGAATAGCTTTGCTATAGAAGAGTATATAGTTTGAGAAGAATTACCACCATGAAGGAAAAGGTATTAATAACTCTTTAAATGATCCAGGATACTATAACTCAATCCTGGATGGCACCTCAGCAAATGTTAATGTAATATTAATAATAATTATTATCACCCATCTCCAAGACGTCTTCCAATATGACAGACTCAGGACATATAACAATCTAATCCAAACATTCATTATAATAAGAGTAAACTTCTACAGTACTTACAAGTAACAGAGACAATTAAGAAAAACACTCCAGTAGATCAAATTACCGTACAACCTGCAGAGCTGGTGATATGTATTAAAGAAATCTCAACAATTTAAAAAAACAAAACAAACAACAAAAAAAACACAACTTGAAAATATATAGGTCTCTCTCAAACACTAAAGCTATTCACTTACCAGTCATTAAATTCAACTTTATTTGTATATCGCAATTTACAACAGTCATCTCAATGTGCTTATCAAATTATAAAATTCATGATCAGAAAGAAAAAACCCAACAAGATCCACATGAACAAGCATTTAGCGACAGTGAGAAGAAACAACTCCCTTTAACAGGAAGAAATCTCCAGTAGAACCAGGTTCAGAGGTGGCAGCCATCTGCGTCCACTTGTTGGGGTCAGTGGACAGAAGGACCAACAGAACAGGAAAGAGAGATAGAACTTTCAATTACCACCAATCACCATATCTGGACAGAAATCGCACAACATTACATCCCAAGAAAATAAGTAAATACATTTGTATTTATAAAGCGCTTTTCACAGATTAAAAGTCACAAAGTGCTGTACAAAACGAAGATGGAATTTAAACAACTGGAGCATCATCACAAAAAGGATAACAAAAGTTAAAACTCCATGTACTTGAAAGGTTGTCTGAAAAATGTCTTAAAATACTTTTTAAAAGAGTCCACACAGTCAAGCTCCCGGACGGACTGGTGAAGGTCATTCCAGAGTTTGGTGGCCACAACCTGGAATGCCAGGTCTCCCTGGGTTTTAAAATGAGTTTTAGGAATGACAGGAGTGGAATCAGTTTTTTACTCAAGCTCAATCAGTTACCCCAAAAATCAAACAACCAAAATTCATTCGAAAGCCTCTCACTTAAAATGTGTAATCCCAAAAACAAGATAGAAAAACCCATTTTACTGGTTATAGTTTACCGTCCTCCTGGTCCATATTCAGAGTTTCTCTCTGAATTCTCTGACTTTCTCACTGATCTGGTGCTGAACACCAATACAGCTATCATAGTAGGTGTAAAAGCTGTAGCTAGATTTAAAGATTTAGTTACATCTCTGCTTACCTCTGATCCATATGATATCTCAACAGAGAGACGCTATCAATGTCTAACGACAGAGAAAATAGATGATCTTGTCAACAGTGCAATGTTGTCATTGCACACAGCTCTGGATGCTGTTGCTCTGCTTAAAAAGAACACAATACAGTATGTCATAAAAAGGGTGCTCCCTGCTATAATTCTGAATTGCGTCTTTTAAAACAGGCATTGCGAAAATTGGAAAGTAAGTGGCTTTCTTCAAACATGGTAGAAGTTCATATTGCTTGGAGAAAGAGTTTAACTTAAAAAAGCACTTCGCAAAGCAAGAACTTCCTATTACTCACTTTTAATAGTGGAAATCCAAAATAATCCTCGGTTTCTATTCAATATTGTAGATGAAATTCATAAGTTTTTAAAACTCCAGGCTTGTCTTAAAGACATCACATCCTGGAGGAGTTGTAACTTTCTCCTTCTTAACCAGGATAAAATTGAAGTGATTTTATTTGGTCCAAAACACCTCAGAGAACAATTATCAGAGCAAATAGTGTCTCTCGATGGCATTACTCTGTCACCCAGCACCACAGTAAAAAAAAAAACGTGGGCGTTATTTTTTATGGCGACTTATCCTTTAATTCTCATATTAAAGAAATCACAAGGACAGCTTTCGTCCACCTCCATAATATCTCTAAAGTCAGGAATATCTTGACCCAGAGTGATCCAGAAAAAAGAAATCCATGCATTTGTTACATCGAGACTAGATTATTGTAACTCTCTACTTTCAGGATGTCCTAGTAACTCACTAAAAAGTCCCCAGTTAATTCCAAATGTTGCAGCTCGAATACTAACAGGTACTAACAGAAGAGTGCATATTTCTCCAGTGTTGGCTTCCCTTCATTGGCTTTCTGTAAAATCTAGAATAGAGTTTAAAATCCTCCTGTTATCATACAAAGCTTTGCATGATCAAGCTCCTGTATATCTTAGAGACCTGTTAGTGCCCTATCGTCCAGGCAGATCACTTCTCTCTCAGTTTGCTGGCCTTCTGGAAGTTCCTAACGTGTCTAGAAGTAGAACAGGAAGAAGAACTTTCAGCTATCAGGCCCCTCAACTTTGGAACCAGCTTCCAGTCTCAGTGAGGGAGGCTGCTACTCTGTCCACCTTTTTCGGCTAAACTCTAAACCTACTTACAGTGTATGCTGAAGCGTATACGTATAACAGCATAAACTTAACCGCTAGAGTGGACATGGGCTTGTTAGATTGCATATAAAAGGCAAGAGATACAAATTCTGATGTAGCTGTTTATGTTTTGATTCATTCCTGTTTATGCAGACTGTAAATCATAATCTGATCGCTAGAGCGGCCATGGGCTCATCTGTAAACGCTGTTAGCTTCCCAATAAACGGGTAGAGATTCGTCACCTTTATATTAAATGCTGACAAGGCCACTGGGAGTGAAGTCCAAGGCCAAAACAGGCTGACTTGATAATACTGTATCATGTTTTTATGCAGTCAGTGCCTTCTCCTCCTGATCTGTGGTTCACGGCTCAACTCGTCTGGGACACTCTCATGTTCTATCTCTCTATCCTGTTCTGTTAGTCCTTCTGTCTACGAACCCCAACCAGTCGACGCAGATGGCTGCCACCTCTGAACCTGGTTCTACTGGATATTTCTTCCTGTTAAAGGGAATTGTTTCTTCCCACTGTCGCTAAATGCTTGTTCATGTCGATCATGTTGGGTTTTCTCTTTCTTATTATGAACTTTATATTTTGATAAGGCATTGAGATGACTTTGTTGTAAATTGCGATATACAAATAAAGTTGAATTTAATTTAATTCATCTTTAGGAGACCTTAACCTGAAGACCGAAGGCTGGGCACAACAAATCAGCGATATACTGAGGGGTCTGATCATGCAACGCACGGAAAGTCAAGACAAAAATTTTAAACTCGATGCAAAGTTTGACTGGAAGCCAATGAAAACTTAATAGAATGGGGGTAATGTGGGATGTTCTTGGTGCACCAATCAAAAGTCTGGCAGCAACATTTTGTACAATCTGAAGTCTGTTTAGAGTCGACTTGTTGAAACAAGTGAAAACAGAATTACAATAATCAATGTGAGACGAGATGAATGCTTGGATGATCATTTCAAGATCTGATTTTGACAAAAAATCCTCACTTTAGAGCAAATTCTCAGGTGACAAAAACAGTTTTGGTCAGTTGACGACAGTGACCCTCCAAAAACATTGACTGATCAAACACAACCCCAAGGTTTCTGAGGTTGGTTTTCAGAGATGAGCTCAGAGCACCAAGTGAGTTCTTAATCAGGAGAATCTTTTTATCGGGAGCAATGATCAGAGGTTCTGTTTTGTTAGAATTTATCTGAAGGTAATTTGAAGACAACCAGTATTTGATAAACGATACACAATCCAAGAACTCAGATAAAAAGTGAAATTCTGAGTCAATGAAGGAGCAATACAACTGAACATCATCTGCATAGAAATGATAAGACACATTTTCAAAACCATGGATCAATTGACCAAGAGGCATCAAGTACAACAAAAACAAGACAGGCCCCAGAACAGAGCCCTGGGCTACTCCACATGAGAGGTTGGACACATTCGACATTACATTGTTGATAGAAACATTAAAAGTTCTTAGATTTATATATGAAGAACACCACTGGAGAACAGCCCCAGAAAACCCCATCTCAGATTTCAGTCCATCAATCAATATACCGTGAAAACCAAATCGAGTAAAACCAAAACTGTGTAGCAACCAGAGTCAGCAGCCATCGTCACGTAATTGAAAACTTTCACAAGAGCAGTTTAAGTGGAGTGGATTGACCTAAAAACAGGTTTATATTTATCATAAAAATCATGCTGTTCCAAAAAATTTGCTTAGTCGTATTGCCACCACTTTTTCCATGATTATTGACATGAAGGGAAGTTTTGATATGGGCCTGTAATTTATCGGCTCCATGGGATCAAGATTAGGTTTTTTAAGAATGGGATTCACCACAGCATGTTTATAGAAGCTGGGGACAGAGCCAGATTGAAGTGAAAAATGTATCAATTTTACAACCCAAGGACTGACAACATTTAAAACCTTTAAGAACAGGAGCAGGAACAATGTCCACAGGAGCTTAATGAGGGTTTCATCTTTCCCACTAAAACCTGAACAGGCTGACAGGAGTGAAGGAGGACCATGAGCACACGGGCTCATGCAGTGCACAAGCTAACCAAGGGAGGAGTGATACTGGCCCCAATGTCTTGTACTTTGTTCACAAAAATTTTTTGAAAATTATTGCAGTCATCCTGTGTGTACACAGGCACATGGGAGATGAGGGTGCAACAAGATGAGGGGTCAAACAAGAATTTAGGGTTTTTCTTATTACGCATAACAAGATTTGAGAAGTAAGCTGAGTGAGCACGTTTTATTATTTTATTTAGCTCCATTATCATTTCTTAAGATGGAGTCTATGCACCTCTAATTTTGTGGCTTTCCACAAACGTTCAATCTTCCGACAGCTTCTCCTAAAGCTACAAATGGCTTCATTCATCCATGGACAAGGTTTTTTGTGAGAGCTTAGAGTATTTTAGCTGGTGCTACTGTGTCCAAAACAGTCAAACAATGGCTATGGAAGTTTGTCATAAATGTGTCAACATTGTCACAACTAGCAAAGGTAATTGGGTCAAAAGAGGCAGAAAACCCACTGATTGCAGATTCATTAGGAATGTGTTTATGCTTTTTCACATTGGAAGTAGTCTGTACCAGTGTGAAAGACATTAAATACAATACACAAATGGTCACTTATTTGAAAATCTTCAATACTTAGTTGGTCAATTTTTACTCCAAAAGAAAAGACCAAATCTAAAGTATGACCTTTTGTGTGTGTTGGACCCGACACATGCTGCACAAAGTGAAAGGAGTCCATAAGAGATACCAGCTCAGCTGCCATGGGACAAGATGAATTATCAACATGGAGATTGAAATCACCAAAGATTAGAACACTCTCCAATTTAATGATAAATGACATAAACTCAGTAAATTCATTGAAAAATAAACGAGCAGGACCAGGAGGTCGGTAGACTAAAACAGTGAAAAGAGTGTTAATTTCTAACCAGTGACGTGCCGTCAGGGTAGGCAAGGTAGGCAGTGCCTACCCAAGGGTGAATTGATATTTTGATTATTTGTTTTAATTATAATATAATTATAAATTATTTATTTTTCCATTTCCAATAGCCTACAGTACCTATAAGTTTGAAAGTGTCTGCATTTTTTGCGTTTCATAGCCCAAATTACTAAACAGCGCTATTTCCTAGAACAGCTGCACAGTCTTTTTTTTTCCACTCCGCTGTAAGGCAGAGGGAGGCCACGCCCCCTCTCAAAGGCACATTGCTCCCCTGCCTCCATTCCCATTGCGTGGTTGTACGTGTTTGTGCATGCGCAGTCAGGTTCCCAAGATGAAAACCATTTACGTCCAAAGGCAGCGTAAAGAGCTGCTTTTGGACGTAACCGCGCTATGCTAAATGCTATACGTAAGTTCACAGTACATTAGTGAATTGTTATCACGTGACCACTGCTGCTACGTTTCTCTAGCTAGTGGGCGGGATAACACTACAGTCATGATGACAGCGCGAGAGATGATAGAGAAACTTTTTTTGAGGAAAAACGACAGCTTTTAAAAGATGGAGACCAACACCTGAGTCACCAGACCTTCAGCTAAGGTAAGGTCAGAACATGTTTCATACTTTCTACAGTGAATGGAACAAAAGGAAGGATTGACTTTGTGGATGCTCCTCGCTGAGGCTGTTCTGAGTTGTTTCTTCATTTTCTTTGTGTTTCAGAATCAGAATCAGAATCAGAATAAACTTTAATGACCAAGTGATGGATTGAATACACACGAGGAATTTGTCTTGGTGAACTGTGCTCTCACTGATAGTGTAAACATTAAATAATAACAATCAACTCGAAAAAAGAATAATAAATAAAAAAGAAGAAGTATAACATAAATATAAAGAGTAGTTAGACTAATAATAACAATCAACTAGAAAAAAGAAAAATAAATTAAAAAAATAAGTATAAACATAAATATAAAGAGTAGTTAGACTAATATGTCCAAACTAAATAAAATAACAAGATAATAATAATAGTAATAATAATATTAATAATAATAATAATAATAATAATAATAATAAAAATACAATAATAATAATAAGATAATAGTGCAGTAGTGCATTGATGAGTAGTGCAGGTGAACATTTAAATGAAAATATTATGTCCATGAACACAAACAACAGATGTGCTGCCGTGTCATGAGATATATGTTGTTGGAGAGTATGGAGACTATATTAAATAATTGTTTATGTTTCTTTAATGGTGTTTATGATGTTGATTTTGTTAGATGGCTAAATGCTTGTTCATGTGGATCTTATTGGGTTTTTTCTTTCTTATTATGAATTTTATATTTTGATAAGCGCATTGAAATGACTTTGTTGGAAATTGCTTTATACAAATAAAAATGATTTGAATTGAATTAACACTTGCCAGCAGAAACATATGAAATTGTCATTGGTGGTCTCCATTTGCAACGTGCCTACCCAACCCTAGTGGTCACGGCACGTCACTGTTTCTAACCTTACACGTCTGAAGCTTGAAGGAGTTGTACGTGTTTGTGTCCATCAGTCTGCAGCAGAAAGAGTCCAGAAAGAGAAATCTTTATACTATAAACTAAAACAGAGAACATTTTTTCTTACATTCCCACATGAAGTTATGGGCCAATGAAAATAGTAAAACAAAGTATTTTTTTGGATTTTCAGAGCGTGTCACCCAAGAACCAATGCATATATGTGACTAATCATTAGTGATGTGAACAGTATATGTTCATAGCTCTAAGCTAATCTAATTGCAAAGAGCTGAGGCATATGCTAAGTTATTTACTGAAGTCTAAAACATGTTCCAGACCCAAACACACGCTCACTTTTTTCCAATTTTGAGGGTCTGGCATGTCCACCAGATAGGATGTATAACAGATATTTTTGTATAATCTGATACAGTAGGTAAAGCTGTATTACTATACCAAATATCAGTTTTGTATATGATGTAGTTCCTGAGATATTAGAAGCTGAAAATGGGGAAAAAAAATAAATTAGGACGTACAAAAATCGACACATCGCTCCCTCACTAAATTGTCATTATCTCAGAAAGTATTAATCTGATCAAACTAAAAATGTACAATATGTCTATTGAATAATTAAGGAACTATTGGGAAACATTTCAGAATTTTTTGTTAAAGAAGTGTGTGGGATGTCTTGAAAATATGTTTTAATGACATAGAATGAGCTTTTCTTTTTCACCTCTTTCTTTCTATTCTTTATGGTTTCTTCTCCATGTTTCTTCTTGTTAGATTCATCAGTTCAAATGTTTGATAGTTTCATAGGTTTTTTCTCAAAGGAGTGAATTGTTCCATTCCCATTGAAATCCCTGACACACATTCTCCAACCACTTCCTTTCCTGTTGGTTTCACATGTTAAAGTGACATCATGAGGAGGAGGGACTTCCTGTACAAAAGGACAGAAGCTGGTTGTCAGCATGAGAAAGAAGTCAGAGTTTCCAACAGTTTAGTTTGAGCACTGCTCAGCTTGTTTGTTTGGGACATGATGGTTTTAGTCTCACTACTGCTTCTCCACATATTCACGGGTAAGTCCAGTTCATCTCTGCACATCTGCTCATTATTGCTGCTTCAAAGTTAGCAAAGGCCTTAAAGTGAAACATACCAACTTAAAGAGTTTTCTCTGTTCCTGTAGAAATCATGTGTGAAGAACTCAAAGCAGTCAGCACTGAAGTGAACACTTTAACAGGAGACACACTGACTCTGTCCTACAATTACAACAAAATATCATATCTAGATTATTTTTTCTGGTACAAACAAGATCCTGGAAAAGCACCAGAATTTCTTATTTCTCACAGAGCATCAGGAGATGTGATTAAAGCTGCTGTTGATGGACTGAAGATCAATGTGAAGACAAACCAACTCCAAATGATCATCTCCTCTGCTGCACTGTCACACTCTGCTGTGTATTACTGTGCTGTGAGGCCCACAGTGACAGCAAACACACAATCCCTGTACAACAACCTGACAGCTGCTCACTCACACTGACACATCCAACACACACCTTCATACAGTTCACACACTGTTCATCAACTTTTAATAAACCATTCTCTGCAAAACACAGAAGAATTACTAAAAAAAAGACAATTTAAAGTTGGAAAGAAATTTAATTTAATTTTGTTCTTAAATTATTTGCATTTTGTTTTAAAAAAAAACATATTTAAACAGTTCTTTTGATGTGTGATCTGTGGATTATAAACTCAAAACTCAGAGGTGTTGAGTGACTTAGAGTCTTTTTTTCATCTTATTTAAACAAATCTACAAGAGCTGACATCATTAAACTGAGGATAATTTAACACTTTTCTCTGATCATCCTCGTCAGACTTCAGTTTTTTAGTCACATTGATGTTCAGGGTCATCTGTTAATCAAACAACATGCTTATAGGGTCAATCCCACTAAACCAGCTTTGATTTAAAGTGAGGTGAATTATCTAATGTAGCATGGGTTAGCTGTCCCAAGTGTAGCAATGCTGGAGGACAACGCCACCTGGGGGCCTGCACCCCCGGGATATAACCCTTGACAAAATAGGCACAAGGTTCAGAATAAAACCCACAGGCAGAGAACGTGGTTCCACTCAATTAAAAGTACTTTATTAACAATAATGAATAAAAAACAAACTAAACACAGGGAACCAGATGGTACGAGGACCTGCAAAGAAAAAGAAAGAGACAGGGCTGGGGCTTACCACGACAGCGGTAACAAAAGGGGAGGATCCAAACTCAACAACACCCGTGAGACAGCAACCAGACAAAGTGAAACACACGGAACCACCACCACGGAACCGCTGTCGCCTACAGGCTCCCAGCACCTGGCAAACAAGAAGAAAACACCATCAAAAATACAGAAATGGCAGCCCTCATACCATCAAAAAAAACACAAATGAGTACAATCCAAAATAAACCATAAAACAACACAAATGGAAAATACAAATAAACAAATATGTCAAAAACTCAACACATTGGGTTATGAAAACACAAATTATAATGAAAGTAAATAATAAAATGTTGAATCTGTGGCTTTAAGCAGCGGAGGCCAGCTACTGTCCCAGGCACAGAAGGACAGAGTCACAGCAGCCACAGACACCAGCTTGAGAATGCCACAGTGATGTGAATGGAATAACGAGGAGAACCAAAACAGCAGCGTGGACTCAGAAACCGACAGCTGATGACCACATACTGTAAAATAAACATATCAATAAATCAAGAACTAATCTTAAAAGAACAAATACAAGTTTGGGCTGAAATTGAACTTACAACCCAGCTGTCAGGTTGAGTAATCGCGCTGCAGGAGGAGGTAAACATACGGCTCAGACTCCACATAGGAGGGCTGAAAAAGAGTTTTAAATTAACTTCTCCAGACCATCCTCCGTTCCCCATAAGGCAGACAATCCAGCGCCCTACCTGCAGGATTAGCACTGCGCACACACACGAGATCCGGGAAGCAGCTCCGCTCCCAGCCACACCACTACAACAGAGGAAAACCCGGGTAAACACAGCGCCCCAAGGATCAAAACAGTTCATGCATACCTTGCTATGCACGCAGCTCCGCACCGGCACAGCGTCAGATTCCCCGCACACACACACGTCAACTCCGTGAAGGAGGAAGAGGGAAACAGAAGAAGAGGCCAGCTGGGTGCGTTTATATGCAGTGCACTAATTACTGAATGGCCGCACTGCCCCCCTGTGGTAGGGAGAGTAACTCCCTCTTGCCACACCAGCATAAGTTTTTGTGTATTTCTGTTGTCGTTTTTCTTGTTTGTTAGTACTGTGGGTTTGTGGAGTCATTCTTTATGTTTTTCTAGTTTCCTGTGGTACTTTTGTTATTTTCTGTAATTTTGTGTATTATTATTGTTGTTTTGTTCATTTTTGTATATTAGTTTTGTGTGTTTTTGGAGTATTTTCTGTGTATTTATCTTGTCTTTTACTGTGTTTTCCTGCAATGCTGTAATTCTTTGTGTTTTTTAATGTATTTTTACTCTTGTTTGTTTATTTTTCTGTCATTTTGTACATGTACTTTGGGGGCTGTATATGAATGTGGCCCCTGACTTTGCGCGCTCTTTTAAGTTACAAGTTGAAGCCAGTACGTGGGGTGCTGGTTCTGTTCTTTTACAGACTAACGACCATGAAGTCGACCATCTGATTTGCTATTTCTCAAAAAAAATGAGGGGCCGCAACATAAAAGACACCATAACAGAAGTTTTCAAAGTATTTATTCATATAAAGTCATTAAAAGTAGCAACACAACGAAACAAAAGGGACTGGAGATGCTGACCAAACTCTACAAAAGTAGGGAGGACACTGGGCCAACCCTACACAGGGTTTTCAAGGCACTTCATCACTGCGTATTCAAACCAGAAGTCACCATATTGGAGGTACTCAGCAGGTAAACAAAGCGCATGCACAAATGGTGAATTATTGTTGTGTTTTTGGCTGTACCAATCGGTCAGACCATGAAAAACATTTGGAGTGTTATAGACTGCCAAAAGGTGTTAGAAAAAAGGAGGAGCTCATGGTTAGCGAAGCTAAACCAGGAACTATGAGGCAAAAATCTGGACAACATTTAAATTTGTTCGGCCCATTTCTTGTCAGGTCAGTGAATTGTTGATAGCAGCGGCTGTTAACAAATTTTCTCGTGTGATGATGATAATATAATTCATATCAAGCTACTGCATGTGGTATTATTGACTTAACATAATCACATTTAATAGCCTGCTACAGTATCAACACAGTTGTTAAAATGTAGAGCTAAAATGTGCTGTATTTCTCATTGTGTTCCAGATAAAAGGTCTGACCTTCATCAAAAGGACCCAGATTGGGTTCGGCAAGGCAAGGTAAATTTATTTGTATAGCGCATTTCATACACAAGGCATGATAAAACATTCAATTGTTTAAAATAAGAACATTTAAATCATCAGTAAAATCAATTAAAATCATCAGTAAAATCAATTAAAATCATCAACAAACACATTACATCAACTACATGACCATAAATCTCTCTCTCAATCATACGCAGTCGAGAAAAAAAGTGTCTTTAACTTTGATTTAAAAATGTTCACATGTGATGCTGATTTCAGTTTTGCTGCAGTTTGTTCCACTTCTTTGCAGCATAACAACTAAAAGCAGCATCACCATGGTTACTGTGAGCTCTGGGCTCCACTATCTGACCTGTGTCCATAGATCTCAGAGACCTGCTGGGTTCATACCTGACTAACATGTCACTGATGTATTCTGGACCAAACCCATTCACAGATTTATAACCAGCAGCAGAACTTTAAAGTCTATTCTAAGGCTGACTGGGAGCCAGTGTAAAGACTTTAAAACTGGACTAATGTGTTCTGATCTCTTTGTTCTGGTTCAGACCTGAGCTGCAGCATTCTGAACCAGCTGTAGATGTTTGATTCTCTTTTGGGGGATTCCTGTCAGAAGACCATTACAATAGTCCAGTCTGCTGGAGATAAAAGCATGGACCAGTTTCTCCTGATCTTTCTGAGTCATTAAACCTTTCACTCTGGAGATGTTCTTTAGGTGGTAGAAGCTGTTTTTGTGATAGATTTGATCTGAGTCAATCAGAACACCAAGGATTTTGACTTGGTCTTTAGCTTTTAAAGATCGAGACTCAAGATAATTGCTGACAGCAGTCCTTTTAGGCTTAAAACCCGGTCGTTGACCATATCAGGATACGCAATAAACGGAAGACTCTCTGGGTCGTAATTGATCCAAGACGAGGGAACCAACTCGTGTGGATCTGCACCACCAATAAAGCGTACCTTTTTCAGAAATCATGCCTTTTCCTGAGGACCAAGTCCTTCCCTGTATGCCTTTGCATCTATTACACATTTATGTGCAACTAAAGGTCAATAAATTTAGTGTCTAATCCTTCTAACTAAGCAATACTTACAAACAATGCCTAAACAAACACAAAACATAGGAAAAACCAGGAAAGTGGAGCTGCCATGTACTGCAGTGAGATCGTTCTGAACAACTTCCTGTTTGAGTTCTTCTTCTACTGTCTCAAATAAAACGGACTTAAAACAACCAATAGATGGCGAATTTTACCAAGCAATTGATATAACATTGCCCACAGTGAACATAACAATGCATAGTGAGTTGGGTTGGTTGACTGTCAAATCCAGATTAAATTATTTTTGATAACATTAATCAGGATTATTTTTTTAACAAAAAATCCAGAAGTAATTTAAAATGAATGATGTATTTTTTTTCAGATTCTCACTATCATGTAACTACTAGGTAAAACAGTAACATGAGGGCTGTGCTACCTGCATGTAGAACCAATCAAATGGAAAGGACAGTATCTTATCGAGCCATGGTTACATGAAATGCATTGCCTGTGTTTTTGTTGCTGGAGAACAACAAACAAAGTTATCAAAAGAAATTGAATTTGTTTCTTTTCACTCAATAAGCATTGGTTTCATTATTTCATTAGAAACAATGAAAGAGGAGTGAGGAGATGGAGCTCCTCCAGGATGAATAGCGACTGAGATTTCAGAAGCTAATGGGGATCTTAATAAAATGAAATGAAAGAAGAGAAGGAGGAAGGGCAGGCTGAGAGGACAGGAGGAACCAGTCGTAACAATCACTTACCACCTTGTCCCGTCTTCCACACTATTAAAGTAGTTTTGATTGGATTGGATGACTTCCAAAAGTGAAACTTAGTTCTGATTGGATTTCATCCCATGTAAACATTATAATTTAGTTTTTATTAGTTAGTAAAAATATCAAGGTCACATCCTGACCAACCAGTTCTCTTAGAAAACGAGCTGTTCAATAAAAGATGATGTGTGAACACGTCACTGTGTGGATCTGACAGGAGAGACAATATTTAGATATTAATGCAATCCTTTCATTTACCGATGACATCATTTAGGAAAGATATAGATTTATATCTGATGAACTGATCTATAGTCAGCTGATGAAGCCTCTGTCTTTGTATGCAAGTAAGGGTGAAGTCATTCATTCATTCATTCATTCATTCATTCATTCATACCTATAGTGAGGCTGACCACATCAGCAGGAACATACTACAGTGAAACAATGTGCTCTCATCCCAGTGTGTGTGATAAATATGTCTACTTGAATAGAAAAACGTGTGTGCTGTAATAAAAGGAAACTGATCAGAGCGCTGTCCATTTATCATCCAATAGATTAATATCATAAATAATTTCATACATTCACAGAGTCGGTGATTCACTGTCAGCATTCCCTCCTGGTGCACGCTGCACTCTTTGCTGTTATCATGAATTTAAATTCATTATATTTGTTTAAGATCATAAGCTGTTCCTCCATTCATTGTAAAGACGGTCGCTCTGCCAGGTTCTCCATTGATTGGTCAGACGCTGCAATCTCCACCCCTTTTATGGGAGCGTGCATGTACCTAGGCTGAAAACACTTGGTTAAATTAGCGTGTTGTGATCAACCTTCGTAGGACAGCTGTTAGGTGAAGCCCACTAACAGAGATTAATCCAGGATATAATTATCTAGTTTTGTAGCATACCCCCTTTGTGATTGTATTTTGGCCCTTTTTAGATTTCTATACATTTTGTTTTTTATCAATTCAGTATGATTTTTGTCATTTTGTTTTTTATAGTGTTTTTTTGTTTTGTTTTTGGGGTCGATTTTGTGAGTTCTCGTATTTTTTATTTTTTGTGTTTTTTTTTTTTAGGTTTCTTTTTAAAATAAAAAATCTGTGACGTGAATATATATTGATCATAGACCAGAGGTCTCATTCTCGCGGCCCGTGGGACGATAATTTGTGGCCCGCAGGACAATGTAAAAATGTTATGTTAGTGCGGCCCGTGTGTTTTATACTGTATTGTAATGAAGTGACTCGAGCCGTTATCAAATGTTTATCAGCTTTTAATGGAAGTCGTTACATCCTGACGACTGTAGGCCGTAGTCGACGCCAAAATAAACAATGAAGACACAAACACTCCATCATTTCTCTCACTGAACACCCGTGGGAACAGAATGTACTCCTCATTCTTCGCTTACACCTGCCCTTCCCCAGCCTCCCAGCCAATCAACACGCAGAACACATGTAAACAAAGACGAACATTGGCAGAGAAAGATTCACGTAACAACAATGCCTTCAATGCCACTGGAAACCACAAAATATGTTAAACATTGAATAAACTACATGTGGAACATAACTCAGTAACATAGGACCCATTCTGTTATAATATGAATGGCACTTTACAGCATTGTGCATTGATGTTGTCACCAAGGGACGCACACCTCCAATGGAGCCATCCACCCAGCCAGCTCGCGCTTTCGAGGCTGGGGGCTCATAGGGGACCTACCCGCCTCGGTTATAGTCAACAAAACATCAGTGTTGGCTGGAACGTACAGCTGATTCCATGGGGTTAATTTAGAAAATAAAAACCAATAAATAACGTTTCAGTTAAAGTTGCAGTGCACAAAGAATACAACCTCAAATGTTATTACTCCATAAGACATCTGAAGAATATGCAAAATACCAGGAAGAAGAGAGAGTCTCGGGGTGCGCCCCCCACCGTCTGCCCGGGGACGGGCTGCGGTTCGGCGAGGTGCCGCACCGTCTTGGGCAAGGTGGGGCTGTTGGCTGGGGCCCGCTGTCCTCCGGGCTGTGCTGGCGTCGGGGGTGTCTCATGTCGGCGCGGGGGTGATTGAGGATGGTCTCCGTGGGTGGGGGGGGGGGGGCTCTGCTGGCGAGATTGATGTGGGGTTGCGGTGCCTGGCTGGGGGAGCCTACCTATCAGTCCGTGGCTGGCGGGGTGGCCCTGCTTGGGTGGTTGGTGGTGTCCTCTCTCGTCGGGGGGGCCGGGGCCGCCCACCTGTGGAGGGTGCTATGTCGTGGTGTCGTGCGGGCCTGTGCTGGCCATGGTGTGGGAGTTGGCCTCTCTCCTGCGCGGTTGCCGCCTGCTTTGGCGGGGCGGGCCGCCTCCTGGACTGCTGGGGGATGTGGCTGGTGCCTGGCTCCGCCTGGGGGGGGGGTCCCGCCGTGCTCTGTATGGCCGCCGCGGTTCGGGGGGTGTGGCGGGGGGTCTCCGGTTGTGCTGCTCGGCGCGTCTCTGGGGCCCGCGGTGCCGTGTGCCCGTCTGCGCCGTCTGCCCTCTCCGGTGGCTCGCCGTGCGGACGGGCCAGGCTTCTTCCAGACAGGCCTCCTACATGGACACTTCACATCACTCACTCCCAGCTGGTCTGGCTCACCCACTTGTTGCACCACACTCACATACTCAACCCTTGGGGGGCTGGATGGTGGGGCTGGGGGTGGAGGGGGCCGCCGCCTGCGCTACTAAGTAGTGGCGCGGGGGCGGCACTCCCACCTCTGGCTGCCCTACTAATCCCTCCAATTTTAATTACACCTCAACACACCACCCCCCGGAGGGTGGGACCACCACTTCCACCCTCCGGCGCTATTGCACCACATACACATATATACACATAGGCTGGAAGGGGAGCACCGCTCCCCTCCATCCACCCTTTTTTAATAGCACTTCATACATTCACTAAACACATACATTCACTCAGGGGATACGGATACCATAACAGGGTGGTGGGTAAATTCACACATTTGGGCCTGTCGGGTGGGGGCCCGGCCCCTCTGTTGATGGCTGGGCTACCGTGTGGGGATCGGGGGGTGCGGTCGGGTGTGGCGAGGTGGTGGGTCTCTGGGGGGCGTGGAGGAGTGTTGCTGGGGGCTCCCTTTGCGGGGTCTCTCCGGGCGGTGTTGGCCTGGTGGGGCGTGGGGGTGCCCCTTCCCTGCGGGTGGGGCTTGGCGCTTGTCTCGTCTCCTAGTTGCCTTGGGGGCGTGCCTCGCGGCATGTGGGTCGGTGTGGGGGGTGGGCGCGCTGGGGGGTGCCGGCGTCTGCGCCGGGGTTGCTTGGCACTCCGGGGTGGTGCTCTTTGCTTGGGGGCGGCTCTAGCTTTTCCGGGGGTTGAGGTCGGTATCGGCCACTTGGTAGGTCTGTCCTGCTATCTGCGGGCTGGCGGGTGGGTGGGTTCTGCGCCTTTGGCTGGGGGCTGCTGCTCCGCATCAATTGTTTGCCTATGGGGTCCCTCTCTCCTGTGGTGGCGGCCGCCGTGCGCTCTTGCGCCGGGGGGGGGGGCATTGCCTCGTGGCTTGCGCTGTCCGGTGGGGGGTGGGACCTGGGCAGTGTCTGGGGCGCATCGCGCGGGCGGCATCAAGGAAAGGCGATCTGGCGCACTTTGGGGTGCCTGGTCGGTGCACCTGGGGGCCGGTGGGGCAGCTTGCAGCATCCCCTTGGTGTCCTCGGCAACTATGGGCGTGGTTGTCGTCCCTGGGGGCGCTGCTCTCGGTGCTGCTTCCGTTCCGGGTCCTTCTGGCCTGGTGTCCGGACCCTGCTAGCGGGCGCCCGCCGGCTGCCCGTTCCGCGCGGCTCTGGCCGTCTGCTGGGCGGGGGCCTTGGCTCCTCTGCTGGGGTCTCGGGCGGGGGGCTCTCTGGGCCCTTCCCTCAGGGGGTTGAGTGCTTGGGTGTGGGTGGGTAGGGGGGCTGGATGCTGGCGGGGGGCCTTGGGGTTGGGGTCGGTGGGGGGATGCGCTGGGTGCTTGGCTGCTTGGGGCTTCCTCGGATGTGTGTGTGGGGGGCGGTGGCTGCCTCTTGGCCTGGGATCTTGGGGGCATCTGGGGGGTTGCTCGGCCGCGGGGGGGTTGCCTGGGGCTCCCTGGCCCCCACTCTTTCTGCTGGCCTGGCTGCATCTGCGGGCCCAGGGCAGTTCCTGGGTTTGCAGTAGCGTTTTTTTTTTGCACATATACTGGTATACGATGCACTGGCACGCCTTGGGATGTGGGATAAAACTCATACTGGGCTTAACCTTAGACACATTAATCCCAAATACCTGCTTTAGGTACTACCATTCACTCATTCCCCCTGTCCACAGCCACCACCATTATAGCTAAGCTTCACACTTGTCACCATACTGGCTGGATTACACAACATAATAAGCACAATTTATTCTACAACCTCACATCTCACCCTCACTGAAAAACAGTCTATTCTTCCCCACCTTTTCTATTCCCTGCATTGAGTCTTTCCTCCCTGCTCCCTTTCCCCTCCCCCTCCCCCTCCACTTAGGTGTAACACTGCTCTCCCTTTTTATATCCTCCCTATAATAAAAGATTTCTTACCCTTCCTTAGGGAGGGCTGGTGATGGTCACAATTAAGCAATAAAATAAATCAATGTATTTTATTGCAATAACAAAATATGCATTGCTGTCTCATAATGATTGCACTTCCTGTGGTGTTGACCTTTGACAGCATGTGCAGACAAGTAAAAAAAAAAAAAAAAAAAAAAAAAAGGAAGAAGAGAAAGCCAACCAGGTTGACCATCTTAAAACACGTCGACTGAAGCAACAAAATGTATTTAAGAAAGCAACCAAAGAGAATAATGCAGCAGTTGAAGCTCGCTACGTGGTCAGTGAGATGATTGCTAAGACGGAAAAACCATTCACAGAAGGCGAGTTTGTCAAAAAGTGCATATTACAAGCTGCAAGTATCGTCTGTCCAGAAAAGAAAGTTCAGATTAGCAACATCGGCCTTTCTGCAAACATTGTGGCAGAGCGTATTTCTGACCTGTCAAGTAATATTTATGATCAATTGTGTGAGAAAGCCAAACGTTTTGATGCATACTCAGTCGCTCTTGATGAGAATACAGACATCGCTGACACTGCCCAGATCACAATATATGTACGAGATGTTGATGACAATTTTGAAGTTATGGAGGAGTTCCTCACGGTATTTCCAATGCATGGTCAGACCACTGCTCAGGAGATATTTGGCAAGCTGTGTGATACCATTGTGAATGCTGGTTTGCCATGGAAAAGGTTTGTTGGAATAACAACTGATGGAGCACCATCAATGACAGGGAGGAAAAATGGACTGGTGGCTCTGGTTCAAAGAAAACTGGAAAAGGAGGGTGTGGAGGAGGCCATTGCTCTGCACTGCATTATCCATCAGCAGGTCCTTTGCAGCAAATGTCTGAAGTTTGACAATGTGATGTCTGTTGTTGTGAAATGCATCAACTATATCAGGTCCAGGGGCTTAAAGCACCGGCAGTTCCATGCTTTTTTAGAGGAAATGGAGTCAGAATATGAGGATGTGCTTTACTTCATCGAGGTACGTTGGCCTCAGCAGGGGAAACATCTTGAAGAGATTTTTTGAGTTGAGAGCAGAAGTAAAAGCCTTCATGGAGAAGGATGGAGTGGCTTTTCCTGTGCTAAGTGATCCAAAATGGCTCATGGACTAAGCTTTTCTTGTTGACAGCAAGAAGTAGGCTAGAGAAGCCATGTTCAGAATAAATGTTCATGTTCTTCAATGTTGCATTCATGTTCAGGGCAGTTTATGTTCAGAAAAACCCATTGAAATTGAATTAATGAAGATTTGATTTTTTTTGTGGAACACACACACACACACACACACACACACACACACACACACACACACACTGAAATGTGTGACGACTCTTTCTCTTTGGTTTTGAGCGTTTCATCAACCATTAGCATTAAAAAAAATTTAAAATAAATGTTTATTTTTCCATAAATCGTGTTCTTTGCTCCTTTAAGTTAAGGCACAGCACTTTTTTAAAGAAAAAAAACTTTATTTACATTCTTCCATCATTACAATGTTTCAAACAGTTTTAAACTGCACTTTAGCCTCGAGGTGTGGAAATATATTCAAATGTGAATGAATATAAATGATAATAATAATAAAGATAGTAAAAAAATAATTGATTCACGTAATTCAGGGTTTTAAATAGTAAACAAATAATCTAACATCACTTCCAGTACATTCTAAGCATGCTAGCAACACCTAGCAGGAGGATAAAACATGATGAATGTACATTGAAACGACCAAACTATGGATCTTATACATGAACCGAATGGATATTATGAAAGTTAACGGTTCATTTCTCACTAAAAATGTTGCAAAACAAAGCTGAAGCCACAAGCTCTAGTAATATATAGCACCATGTTCTCAAACGGGGCTGACAGGTGGTCACGTGACCTGTCACATGCCCCATAGAAAACACTGTGCAAATGACGTATAGTATTTTTACACCATGACAGACAGTATTAGAAACAAAGTGTAGGAACACATTCAAATAGGAAGGAATATAAATAAAAATATTGAGAATAATGATAGTTTATCAACCACAGAAGAATGTCCATGATAACGAAAAAACTACAGATCGTATACATAAACTAATTCAATAGCATAAAAGTTAAGGGTAGATTTGTCACTAGAAATGTTATCAAAACAATTCTAAAACTACAATCTATCTTGAAATAAAGCAATTTGCCACTAAAATATACAAAATGTCCACCATGTTTTTCGCTGCAGGCAGGGGCGGAGTCAGCAATCACGTGACCTGACGTCAGCCCGTTGAAAAGACTGGATGGTAGAAACTGTAAACATCTTTCATTTTAAAAGCCTCATACGTAAAATATTGGTTGTGGAAAATGTAACTATTACATATTTTGCTGTGGAACTGGGTTGGAAAATAAAACACTGGAATCTAGTATGAAATGATTTTTATGTGATTAACAAGGATGGTGTAGATACTGATTACTGAGTCCTTTTTAATAACATGATGTTGTATTTTGGAGGTTTTTAGTTGCGATCTTAAACTTTTGATCAGCTGACACACACACACACACACACACACACACACACACACACACACACACACACACAAACACACATCAGAAAGTTTTCCAAAGAACCTGAGAACAATCCAGGGATTTCCTCCATGAGAGGATGTAGATGTTCTCAGATGTTCTTCATGTCTCATGGATGTCTAGTGACTGGCTGCTGGGTGGCTTCACTGCACTCTGTAGCTCCACTAGAGGGCAGCACTGTGCTATATCCACTCCTCTATGTTCAGCCTCTGTGTGGATAAGAAGTGCTGCTTTAAAGAGAGCTATTCTACTACTGAATATGAACAGGAGCTGCTTTCTTCCACACATTCAAACCTGCTTGTACAAATGGAACTTTGGCTGTGGATTCTTCTCGCTGCTTTTTGCTTCGGTAACATACAGACTGTACATGTTTGTCTCTGAAACATTTGAATACATTGATGAACTCTTCATGGTACGCTTTGGATTTCAATGTTAAATTCCTTTGGAGCTGACTGGTCTCTCCTTCTGGATGTTCTGTTCTTCCACAGAGTGTAAAGGAGAGGAGAAAGTCACACAGCCACCAGGAGATGTTATTCTGACTCAAGGACAAACTGCTACACTTAATTGTACTTTTAGCACCACTAGTTCAAACCCTGATTTGTTCTGGTACAAACAAGAAGTGAACAGTTACCCAAAGTTTATTCTGAGACGTTCACGTTATTCAGCAGATAATTCTCCAGAGTTTGTGAAGGACAGATTTGATGCTGAGCTCAAAGACAGCTCTGTTCCTCTGATGATTCAGGATCTTCATGTGTGTGACTCTGCTGTGTACTACTGTGCTCTGAGGCCCACAGTGACAGGAAACCACCAACGTCTGGACAAAAAGCTTTGGAGTTGTTCTAACAGCATGTTGTTGTTTTTATTTCTCTTTCTTTCTTCCACTAAGATTTCTCTTTTTATTTTTATGTACTCAAGCATATATACTTAGCTTAGTGAGCGTAGCGCTTTTTACTGCAGACAGAAGGCTGAGCCCTGAAGTGAAGGGGTACAACAAATCAGTGATATACTGAGGGGCCTGACCACGCAACGCACAGAAAGCCAAGACAAAAGATTTAAACTCGATGCAAAGTTTGACTGGAAGCCAATGAAAACTTGATAGAATGGGGGTAATGTGGGATGTTCTGGGTGCACCAATCAAAAGTCTGGCAGCAGCATTTTGTACAATCTGAAGTGTGTTTAGAGTCGACTTGTTGAAACAAGTGAAAACAGAATTACAATAATCAATGTGAGACGAGATGAACGCTTGGATGATCATTTCAAGATCTGATTTTGACAAAAATTCTTCACTTTAGAAATAATTCTCAGGTAATAAAACCAGTTTTTGGTCAGTTGACGACAGTGACCCTCCAAAGACATTGACTGATCAAACACAACCCCAAGGCCAAGCTAACGTGGTTTTGTTTTTCTCAAATAGATTAAATTAAAAAACTTTCTATTATTTGTCATGATATTGAATTTAGTCACAGAGGTTTATTTTGATATGATTATATTGTAATAACAGTCGTAATCGAGTACGTATTTATAATAATGGTTTCACAGTTTACTCTGGGAATTATAAAAATCTGTAGTTTGATTTATTGTTGTATTTGTGTATCCATTAAAAAAGGATGGCATGGTTGGTCTTATTTAGCAGAGTTTGTCGTAATGTAAATTAAAACTTCATGAGTTTTAAATGTAGATTTGAAGGTTTTGTGTTGATTGTTAAATAAAAATATTATCTGACCAAATCTCATGTTTTCTCTCTTTATGAGTTATTATAGAATTAAATCAACTTTTTCCAAGTGAACATATTTAACTCACTGATGCTTCATGTTTTAAATGTTTTTATTTTTGTCAACAACTTGAAATCTGAGGTGAGCTGCTGCACAACGTGCTGCGAGCGTTATCACTGATCCATTTGTCCTAAACTGAAGTTATTTAAGTTTTAGAAGTTGGAGAAGCATTTTGATGCACATGTAAACAATACAATAACATTTAAAGGTAAGATTCACATGCACTCAGACAGACTATTGTGTAAATGTACATCTGATATCAATGCTGATTAAAAATAAATGCTCCTATTAGTTATACAAGTTATTTTTGTCCTTGTTTTATTCTTTGTCTGTAGTAATCATTTTATTTTGCTTCTATTTGTTTTAGATATGTTGATTTGCTGTTTCACTTTACAGTGCAGAGATGTGGGTCATATGGAAGTACACCTCAATATGTGCAGCCGTGCCCAATGTCTACCTACCTCTACTGAACCTATCCTAGTCACTACTTCTCCTTCACAACCTGCTTCAACAGATGCACCAGTTCCCTCCACTCTTTCACCTACAGTATGATCTAAAATGGTCAAATATCTTCACTGTAGCCTCTTATTATTCTGAATAAATGTCCCTACACGTATCCAAAAGAAACACACAACACCATCACCTTCAGGAGGAACCTGGTAGACTACGCTCCTCTCATCATCAATGGTGACCTGGTGGAGAAAGTATCATCCTTCAGGTTCCTGGGTGTTCACATCCAGGAGGAGCTCTCCTGGGCCACCACCAGACCATCATCTCTGACCCCTCCCACCCATCCTCTCTGACCCCTCCCACCCTGCTCTCCTCAGAAGGAGGTACAGATCAATCAAAGCTCCACCTCCAGAATGGCAAACAGTTTGTATCCCTGGACCATGAGAACCCTGAACATAAAATAACCTTTTTCCTCCCATGACTCAGACTACATGTCATGTTCTGTTAGTTATTTAGCCTTAAGGTTCTCTTTTAGTTATTCTGTGTCTTTGTTTATTTGGTTTTGAGTCTGGTCATGTTTAACTCTTGTCTGTGTTTCAGGTATTCCTACTTGTGGCTCCACCCCCCAGTGATGTCTATGTGCTTGGTTGGTGCCTGATTAGCTCCCTCATGTTTCCACCCAGGTGTGGGCCATTCCCAATTAAGCTTCCCTCACTATTTAGCTGAGTGCTTGGACACAGTATGACTGTGGGATCATTGTGTGATGTTGTCAGGTTGTCTGGTCCTGTTCCCCTTTTGGATTTAACTTTTGTTTTTTGAGAATAAAACTTGGACTGGTTCCAGGAACGTTATGCTTTGATCCTTCCTCCTTCTCTCTCTGCATTTGTGTCCACACTGAACCGTAACACTACATGTGCAATGATCCACATCAAAGTGTAATACACTGAGTTATATTTATTTATCTCCTAACTGGTCACTTTATATTTTTATATTGTGTGTATGATAATGTGTATAGTTTGCTGAGTAGTTTTTTAGTATTACATATTTATGTCTTTCCTTTTCCAGTATTTTATTTATTTGTGTGTTTTATGTCATTCTTGGAGATCACCTTAATATTGTACATATGTATAATGACAATAAAAGCTTCTATTCTAAAAGGGAGTTTTTTCTCCACTGTAGCTGATGCTTGTTTATGTGGAATTGTTGTTTTTTCTTAATTTTATATTTTTTTATGAGAACTATGATGTGATATTTTTCTTTTAGTTATCTTTTTATAAATACAGTTGAATTGAAATTAAATTAAATAAAGACAAAACAGATGTCTTTAAGTTTCATCATGTTTACAGCTCATTGTATTTGTTTAATATTGTTTTATGTTGATCTTACATAACTTAATGTGTACTTTTTTTAACATTACTAAATATTGCCTTTTGTCAACCACTGATTTGTGTCTTTAGTTATCAAATTATTATCCATATTACTTAATTATAACTTAAATAATACTGGTTTGATACTTTGGAACGAAATTGTAGAAGGATTTTTGTAACATTTACTGTTAGTGCTCGTCAAGGTAAGTTTTAGTGGTTCTAATGTAAATGTATTTGTATCTGGCATTGTTATTAATAGGTTAACAACAATCTGCCTATTCACAACTGTAACACAATGTACATTTGTGTATATTTTACTGATGTCATTAATAGATTTGTGATATATATATATCAATAACTATGTTCCTTGATGTCTACTGTTACCAGATCTGAGCTATAAGCTGTGATTATCAAGTCATGTGATTCTGCATATGGTTAATTATTTCTAGTGTAATGTTAATGCAATTGTGCATAAATTATGAGCACATGAGACACCATCCTAGTAAAACCTTAAAATTGCAATTTTTTTTAAAATTACAGAATACGTAAAACATCAACACAAATTGTCTAATGTAACGTTTTTATATTGTTTCATAAAACAATTAGCTCTGGACTGTAATAATTACTTTAATCACAAAAAATAATATATTTACATATATATAGATACTATACATAACTGTGACACAGTTATCATAAAACTTAATGAAATATTTTACCTTCATGTGTTGTACTTAAAGTTTGAAGGTATTAATAATGCTGTGAATCTTTAAACATTGAATTTATCCTACATTTATCTTCATCTTAAGGTTTAAACAAAGAGGTTGTGATAGGACTGCAGCACAAATGAAACCATTGTGTTTCTTGAGGAAATCATTCACGAAATGCTGATCAATTTATATGTTGTTGATGTTACCCAACATGGTTATGTTATCGGTTTTATTTTGTTTGGTTTTTTCATTTCCTGATGTCACTTCCGGAGCTGAGTGTGGAGGTTCTGAGTGTGGAGGTTCTGAGTGTGGAGGTTCTGAGTGTGGAGGTTCTGAGTGTGGAGGAGCTGAGTGTGGAGGTTCTGCAGCTGGACCCTCTTGAAAAAGTCTGGTTTTCTAACTAATGTTGAGCTGCAGTACAAGCAGTGGTAGTGGTTGTGAAGCTCTTGAATTTAATTATTATAGTCAGTCTTTGCTGGTAGATTTTCCTGAATCATTGTTCGTTCATTTGATTTGCTGTTTTTAAAAATATGATGCACTGATCCCACGATATATAAAAAGAGTCTGAAAGGTGTGACAACATGTCCTGGCCTTCACTAGTATTTTTTAAACTTAAATGAATGAAAAAGCTGGATCATGTATGATTTTCTAAAACCCTTTTGTCAGGATCTGAGAAAAACCCAGATGTCAAAGTACAGAAATCTATCAGGTAAGAAGACAAGAACGACCAACACAAGAAGGACGTGAAACAAACCATGTCCTAGGAGAATGTGTTCAGACTTTACCTTAATAATTACCAGCTCTGTTAAAGTGTGACTCCAGGTGTTTCCTACATTTGTTCAGCTTTGTTGGCTGAAACAAAGTTGAGCTGCAAAATGGACAATGAACCAGTTTGAAGCATGTCCTGCTTTGTCCCAATTCTGGCAAGATTTGTCCATCCTGGATTGTTATATGTACCTTCAAAAGAGAGAAAGAAACTGTCATAAATCTACAAACTATAAAAATGACTAAAAATAACAATAGACAAAAAAACTTTATTTAGTTTAATGTCACAGTGACTTTTATTTATTAAATATTAAATGTCATGCTTTAGTCGACGTTGGCTCTAACACATTTAATTTCAATTCTGTTTAGTTTAAGGGCTGCAGTCCACACACACACACACACACACACACACACACACACACACACACACACACACACACACACTGAGTTCCATCAGAAAGTTTTCCAAAGAACCTGAGAACAATCCAGGGATTTCCTCCATTAGAGGATGTAGATGTTCTCAGATGTTCTTCATGTCTCATGGATGTCTAGTGACTGGCTGCTGGGTGGCTTCACTGCACTCTGTAGCTCCACTAGAGGGCAGCACTGTGCTATATCCACTCCTCTATGTTCAGCCTCTGTGTGGATAAGAAGTGCTGCTTTAAAGAGAGCTATTCTACTACTGAATATGAACAGGAGCTGCTTTCTTCCACACATTCAAACCTGCTTGTACAAATGGAACTTTGGCTGTGGATTCTTCTCGCTGCTTTTTGCTTCGGTAACATACAGACTGTACATGTTTGTCTCTGAAACATTTGAATACATTGATGAACTCTTCATGGTACGCTTTGGATTTCAATGTTAAATTCCTTTGGAGCTGACTGGTCTCTCCTTCTGGATGTTCTGTTCTTCCACAGAGTGTAAAGGAGAGGAGAAAGTCACACAGCCACCAGGAGATGTTATTCTGACTCAAGGACAAACTGCTACACTCAATTGTACTTTTAGCACCACTAGTTCAGACCCTAATTTGTTCTGGTACAAACAAGAAGTGAACAGTTACCCAAAGTTTATTCTGAGACGTTCACGTTATTCAGCAGATAATTCTCCAGAGTTTGTGAAGGACAGATTTGATGCTGAGCTCAAAGACAGCTCTGTTCCTCTGATGATTCAGGATCTTCATGTGTGTGACTCTGCTGTGTACTACTGTGCTCTGAGGCCCACAGTGACAGGAAACCACCAACGTCTGGACAAAAAGCTTTGGAACATATGTATGTATGTATATATGTATGTATGTATATATGTATGTATGTATGTATGTATGTATGTATGTATGTATGTATACAGCATGTATGAACAATAAAATCCATTAAAAGAAAATGTAGGTTTACATTCACTTTGTTCCTTCTTGTTTTGTACATTTAAGCAATATCACACTTAATGTTGTGCTGAAATATCAGTACTGGTGTGATTCAGTCGTAGACAGTGTTTGGAATAACGGCGTTTAAAATAACAGTGTGTGTGTGTGTGTGTGTGTGTGTGTGTGTGTGTGTGTGTGTGTGTGTGTGTGTGTGTGTGTGTGTGTGCGTGTGTGTGTGTGTGTGTGTGTGTGTGTGTGTGAGTCTGCCTTTGACCATCTAAACCCTGTGAAAGGCATAAAACAAGAATCACATCTTATTATACGTAGGCACTGTTACAGAGCTCTGCTTATCAGAGTTTTTGGTATGAGACCTTGAGCAGAGACTGTTTGTTGCTGGCACTGTGAATACAGCACAATCTGTCTGTACTGTGGGTAATCTAATCTAACATGACTCAGCAAAGGACCAACGTCTCTGTTCAAAAGTACAACAATATAATGCAGTGATTGTGTATAAACACATGACAAATTGTACACATGAAAACATTTGATGATATGATGATTAACGTAATAATTGCCATAACACTTTCCTGTTGGTTTCACATGTTAAAGTGACATCATGAGGAGGAGGGACTTCCTGTACAAAAGGACAGAAGCTGGTTGTCAGCATGAGAAAGAAGTCAGAGTTTCCAACAGTTTAGTTTGAGCACTGCTCAGCTTGTTTGTTTGGGACATGATGGTTTTAGTCTCACTACTGCTTCTCCACATATTCACGGGTAAGTCCAGTTCATCTCTGCACATCTGCTCATTATTGCTGCTTCAAAGTTAGCAAAGGCCTTAAAGTGAAACATACCAACTTAAAGAGTTTTCTCTGTTCCTGTAGAAATCATGTGTGAAGAACTCAAAGCAGTCAGCACTGAAGTGAACACTTTAACAGGAGACACACTGACTCTGTCCTACAATTACAACAAAATTGCATCTGCTTATTATTTTTTCTGGTACAAACAAGATCCTGGAAAAGCACCAGAATTTCTTATTTCTCACTCAACATCAGGAGATGTGGGTGAAGCTGCTGTTGATGGACTGAAGATCAATGTGAAGACAAACCAACTCCAAATGATCATCTCCTCTGCTGCACTGTCACTGTCACGGAGTGAGCCGTGACGCTCACACTATAACCACAGTTAGTTACTGACCTCAGCATCTATGCAGGGAAAGGCCTACCAGCATATGTGGTTGTTGGTTAGCAGCTAACTCACCACCGTGGTCACAGGAGCACTTCCATTTTCAGGAAACCAGAGGGACGAAACCAACTCATGTAAATAGGGGTGTTTGGTGGGCTGGTGTTGGGTCAAACCATTTGTACAGGGGTGTTTATGTAATTTTTGTTTGTTATGGATTTTAAAAACATTTAAGGTGAATTAATTTCCATGAAGTTATTATGTATGATTGAGTAATTAAGGTTTGTTGTTTTGTGTGTTGCTTGTATGATTATTTGGTTTGTTATTGAGTTAATTGATTTTAGATGGGGTTTGGTTTGTCTGTGGGAGGAGTTACAGTTAGAGGCTGCCTATAAAGGAAGCACAGCCTCAGTTGCTAGAGAGGACCCTGAGTGAGCAGACCTGTTAAACTGATGGCAACAAACAGAGGGTAAAGTCCATGTTCAGGATTTGAAAAAATATAGCCTGGCATCTCAATGCCCTTTTCTTTTTGTTTTGCTCAAGTTTTTGGTTTTCTGTTTTGGGGGTTTCACTGTAAATATATTGCACCTGACAAGGAAGAAAAATAAATAGAAAAAGCTTGAAACGTATTTCTACTCTCGAGTCTGTCTGTCCCCTCCGTTGCCGGTCATCCTTACCACATTTGGTGTCAGAAGTGGGATGAAGGAGGTGGACTGAAGAAGGACAGGCAATAATAGAGAAAGAAAAAAAAAAAAAAAAATGGAGACCAGGAAGAAAAGACCTGAAGAGAGCGCTGCTGAGGTGACAGAGGTCAGTGGGCAACCAACTGCAGGTGAAGCACTTAGTCACCTTGGAAAAATGTTTGAGTCTTTCATGGAGGTCCAGCGAGCCAGAGATGAGCGGATGGAGAAGGAGTCAACCAGACAAGCCAAGCAGTTCCAGGTTCTCAACCACCAGGTGGTTCAGCTACAATTGGACTTGGAAGCGACCAGAGAGAGAGCAAGCACACCTCAACCACCTCCATCCCGCCCCACAACGCCAGAGCCGCCAGCAGTTAACCCCAGGGGTCGGGCCTACGAGCTAAAGATGGCCAAGCTTGAGGACTCTGACAATATTGAGCACTACTTGACCACTTATGAGCGCCTCGCAGGGGTGTATGAGTGGCCGAAGGAAGAGTGGGCCATTCACTTGATTCCGCTGCTGACAGGCAAAGCACGCAGTGCATTTGTGGCTATGGACCCAGACAACACAACAGATTATGACCTGCTCAAAGAAGCTGTGCTGAAAAAGTACGAAATAAACTCAGACTTATCGCCTACAGTTCCGTGCCATGGAGACCAGCCCAACAGAGACACCGCAAGAACTTTACATTCGCCTCAAAGACCTCTTCTGCAAATGGACCAGGTTCGAGCAGTGCACTAAAGAAGGCCTGATGGAGAAGATGGTGCTGGAACAGTACCTGCGTGTCCTCTATCCTGAATTAAAGATCTGGGTTAAAGAGCACAGTCCAGCAACAGCAGCAGAGGCAGCCAAGCTGGTGGAAAACTTTGTGGCGGCGCACAGGGGCCCAAGGACCTATCGCTACGCTGGGGTGATCGACAAGCAGGCCTGGGGTAAGTCTGATGGTGTTGGTAGGGATGGCTCTGATGCTAGATTTAATCATAAAAGCAAAGCTCCAACCCCCTCCCTGAACAGGCCCAAACCCTTAGTCTGTTTTGAGTGTGGCAGGGAAGGTCACAAGAGTCCAGCTTGCCCTCTTCGAAAGTCAAAATATAGTAATCTCTGCTATGTGCCCAGCCCCTCCCCACCCCTAAAAATCTGCCAACTTAAAGATCCCATCATCACCATAGAACTTAATGGTAAACCAGTTACAGCCCTCATAGACACAGGATGTTCTCAGTCATTGGTTGAAGCAGAGATAATTTCTCCCAAGGAATGTAATTTTGGTGAAACTGTTGAAGTTTGCTGTGTGCATGGTGATAGGACAGAGTACGATACGGCAGATGTGTATGTGAGAGTTAGTGACCAGACCTTTCTTCTAAGAGTGGGAGTGGTGCCAAAGTTACCCTATCCAGTGCTGTTAGGGCAAGACTTTCCCTTATTACCAGAGCTGGTGGGTAACACTGCTTGGTGTGGTGTAGGTACCAGAGCCCAAGCTAAAACAGAACAGCAATCACACCTCTCAGAATTGCCTTACTTTGAGGCTGATGTCCCAGTTGAGTCTAGACAGCCAAGGGAGACGCGCTGTGAGAGGCGCAGGAAGGATGTTGGTGAGATGGTAGAGCATGCCAACATGCAGCCAAACACTGATGCGACACACCCAGAAATAACTGACATAGAGTTAGTGTTCAGTACAGACTTAGCAGAGGAACAACGTCAGGATGCCACACTTGTCCCTTGCTTTAAGAGAACTGCAGATAGTTCAGATAATTATTCTTTGCTGGGCAGGGATAAATATGTAGTGGAGAACAATCTTTTATATCGGAAGAGTGAAGAAGGTCTCCAACTGATTGTTCCTAAAAAGAATAGACAGGAAGTTTTAGAACTTGGACACTCAATCCCATGGGCGGGCCATCTAGCTTGCATGAAGACTTTACAAAGAATCAGCAAGAGGTTCCATTGGCCAGGCCTGTATGAGGATGTTAAAAACTTTTGCAAGTCTTGTCCCCAATGCCAGAAGACAGGTGGGAAAGCTCTTGCTCCAGCCCCTTTGATTCCCCTACCAGTTTTAGACACTCCATTTGAGAGAATTGGGGTGGACATAGTGGGTCCCTTGGAGAGGAGTAAGGCGGGGAATAGATTTATTTTGGTAATTTGTGATTATGCCACGAGATACCCAGAGACTTTCCCCTTACGTGACATAACGGCAAAACATGTTGCCACTGCTACGCTCCAGTTCTTTTCAAGAGTGGGTATTCCCCGGGAGGTGTTAACAGATCAAGGCCCAAACTTCATGAGTCGCACTCTCAGGCAGGTTTACAACCTCTTAGGTATCAAACGCATCAGAACGACCCCATACCACCCACAGACTGACGGACTTGTCGAAAGGTTCAATCAGACTCTGATCAGCATGCTCAAGAAGTTTGTTTCAGAGAATGCTAAAGATTGGGACCAGTGGTTGCCATACCTGATGTTTGCATACAGAGAAGTTCCGCAGGCATCCACAGGCTTCTCACCGTTTGAGCTCCTGTACGCACATCATGTTCGTGGGCCACTGGACGTCCTCAGAGAATCTTGGGAGGGAGAGATGCCGAACAAGATGGATGTCATCTCCTTTGTGATGAAGATGAGGGAGAAGCTCTCAACAGCAGCAGGACTGGCACAGCAGAACCTGCGGGAGGCCCAGAAGAAGCAGCAGTCTTGGTACGACCGTGCAGCCCGTTCCCGCACATTCCAGCCAGGTGATCGAGTGCTGCTGTTGCTGCCCAGCTCTGACAACAAATTACTTGCAAAATGGCAGGGTCCGTACGTCGTATCAAGGAAAATGGGGCCAGTGACTTATGAAATTGATATGCCTGATCGTCGGAAGCAGCACCAGGTGTTCCATGTCAACATGCTGAAGGTGTGGAACGAGAGACCGGAGCCTGCAGCCACATCAGTAGCAATGCTGATCCGGGCGGTCCAGGAAGAGGATGATTGCAGTGAGCAGTACCTGCCGGGCCAGGAAGGGAGGACGGAGCTAGACCTGAGTCACCTGCCAGATGCTCAGCGGAGTGAGCTTCACAACATCCTGCCTGATGATCTCTTCATGGAGCGGCCAGGAAGGACAACGCTGGTGGAGCACCGCGTTGTGTTGACGGACCGGGGGCCAGTTCGACAGCCATGCTACAGAGTTCCTGAACGTCTTCTTCCAATATTGAAGGGGGAACTCGACATGATGCAGGAGTTGGGGGTAATTGAGCCCTCGAGTAGTGAGTGGAGCAGTCCCATCATTCTGGTCCCAAAAAAGGATGGAGGCCTGCGCTTTTGCCTGGACTTCAGGAAGGTCAACACCCAGGCAAAGTTTGACCCCTACCCCATGCCGAGGGTGGATGATCTGGTTGAGCGCCTCGGCAAAGCAAAGTACCTGAGCACGCTGGACTTATGCAAAGGGTACTGGCAGGTGCCATTAGCGGAGGACAGTAAAGAGCTGACCGCTTTTAGGACACCATTTGGGCATTTCCAGTTCACTGTACTTCCTTTTGGATTGCATGGGGCACCCGCTACCTTCCAGCGGTTAATGGACAGAGTCCTCGGGGGAACGGAGGGCTTTGCAGCTGCCTACTTGGATGATATTGTTGTGTACAGTACCAGCTGGGAGGAACATTTACGTCACCTCGGTCATATCCTGTCTTTGATAAAAGAGGCAGGCCTGACCATTCACCCCAATAAGTGCACCTTGGCAAAGGAAGAGACTTCTTACCTCGGCTACATATTGGGTCGGGGTGTCATCCGGCCTCAAGTGGGCAAGGTGGAAGCCATCATGTCTGCAGAGCGACCTACCACCAAGAAGCAGGTACGCTCGTTTTTGGGGTTGGTGGGTTGGTATAGACGCTTCATCCCAAACTTTTCAGAAGTAGCACTGGTACTGACTGAACTGACACGGAAGAAGCAGCCCAACAAGGTTATTTGGACTGAGGACTGTGAAACAGCCTTTTGGGCCCTAAAAAACTCTTTATGCCAGGAGCCGGTGCTGATCAGTCCCAACTTTGATGAGACATTTACACTTCAGACGGATGCATCAGAGCGAGGCTTGGGCGCTGTGCTGCTGCAGGTGAGCCATGGACAGCTACGCCCTGTGGCTTATATTAGTCGCAAACTCCTACCAAGGGAGTGTAACTACTCCACCATTGAGAAGGAGTGCCTGGCAATCAAGTGGTCCTTGGACTCTTTCAGGTATTACCTGATGGGTCGTAAGTTTGTATTGGAAACGGACCACAAGGCACTGTCATGGTTGGGGCGTATGAGAGACACAAATGCACATATAACCAGGTGGTTCTTGGCTATACAGCCTTTTGACTTTCAGGTGTTGTACCGTTCTGGGAAATTGAATTGCACTGCAGACTTTCTCTCCAGAGTGCCACAGGGGGCATCTCGAGAAGGGGGGGGAAATGTCACGGAGTGAGCCGTGACGCTCACACTATAACCACAGTTAGTTACTGACCTCAGCATCTATGCAGGGAAAGGCCTACCAGCATATGTGTTTGTTGGTTAGCAGCTAACTCACCACCATGGTCACAGGAGCACTTCCATTTTCAGAAAACCAGAGGGACGAAACCAACTCATGTAAATAGGGGTGTTTGGTGGGCTGGTGTTGGGTCAAACCATTTGTACAGGGGTGTTTATGTAATTTTTGTTTGTTATGGATTTTAAAAACATTTAAGGTGAATTAATTTCCATGAAGTTATTATGTATGATTGAGTAATTAAGGTTTGTTGTTTTGTGTGTTGCTTGTATGATTATTTGGTTTGTTATTGAGTTAATTGATTTTAGATGGGGTTTGGTTTGTCTGTGGGAGGAGTTACAGTTAGAGGCTGCCTATAAAGGAAGCACAGCCTCAGTTGCTAGAGAGGACCCTGAGTGAGCAGACCTGTTAAACTGATGGCAACAAACAGAGGGTAAAGTCCATGTTCAGGATTTGAAAAAATATAGCCTGGCATCTCAATGCCCTTTTCTTTTTGTTTTGCTCAAGTTTTTGGTTTTCTGTTTTGGGGGTTTCACTGTAAATATATTGCACCTGACAAGGAAGAAAAATAAATAGAAAAAGCTTGAAACGTATTTCTACTCTCGAGTCTGTCTGTCCCCTCCGCTGCCGGTCATCCTTACCACAGTCACACTCTGCTGTGTATTACTGTGCTGTGAGGCCCACAGTGACAGCAAACACACAATCCCTGTACAACAACCTGACAGCTGCTCACTCACACTGACACATCCAACACACACCTTCATACAGTTCACACACTGTTCATCAACTTTTAATAAACCATTCTCTGCAAAACACAGAAGAATTACTAAAAAAAGACAATTTAAAGTTGGAAATAAATTTAATTAAATTTTGTTTTTAAATTATTTGCATTTTGTTTTAAAAAAAAACATATTTAAACAGTTCTTTTTTTATTGAGAAAAGGTACAGATTATATACATTTATTCTCTAGTTGACAGAAGTATGAAGTACTTTTCTCTCCTTCCTCCATCTATTTATCTCTAGATCTAATAAAGGCTCCTTGAGCTTTGTGAAGATATATTTCATCAAGCTTGTTTTGCAAAATTTTTAAATTTGGTATGTCTGCTTCCAAAGGTGCCGCTTTATTACATTATTATTAATTTCTTTCATTAGGTTGACTTCACTTATTTTATTTTCCCATAAGTAATAGAAAATTCCCTTATTTTGAAAATTCCCTTATTTTGAACTTCAATAGTTTCTGTTTCTGGGATTAAAGTTTGTAGGTTTGAGTGTCAGTTTAATTTCACAATGGTCTGTGAGAGGAGCTGCTGAGATGCTACATTCAGACACACATGATAACAAAGAGCAAGAAATGAACCAGAAATCTAATCTTGATGGAATGGATCTGTTGGGTTTATGCCAAGTTTACTGTTTGTTTTCTAGAAAATTGAAGCTCCAGGGATTTATTAAGTTTAAATTGCTCCATAAATTAGCAATAACAGGATTAGAAGAGTTTTTTTGATGAACTTTTGAGGGAAATCTATCGAGGCATTCGTTATCAACCATATTATAATCCCCCCATAATTATATTTGCTGAAGGAATTTTAATTTGAAGATCCCCAATGAACTTTTCATTTTGGAGCAAGTTATTGAAACCATAGACATTAACCAGGAAATGATGGAGATCATTGATATTAACCACAGTAATAAGCCAATGTCCAGTGTTACTAAAGTTTGAAGTTATGACTTTTCCAGGAGAATTTAAAAGAGAAATGCTAAGCTGGCAGATTTATTAGAGCCATGGTTGAATATTATTTTGTCACCCCATTGGTTTTTACAAAATGTCTCGTCTGTTGATATTGAATGAGTTTCTTGTAAGAAAATAAAATCAGCTTTTTTCCTCTTACAAAAAAGAAAGTTTGCTTTTCTTTTGACAACGTCTCTTAAGCCCCTGACATTGAGTGACAAACAACAAAAAGGAACATTCATCAGAAAACAACAACTTAACTACAACTGGAAAAGAGAAGAGTATAGAACCTATGGAATAAACGATTTACGGTAAAATGTAACGTCCTGTCAAATTCTGTAATGATGAACCATCCACAACTTTATAACTGTTGGAACTAAATAAAACCTTTATGAATTAGTTTTTGTTGTCATCTGAACCTCAAACCTCAGATATTTAGGAAATACGTTTTCCATCAATGTATCCCTCACCACCTCTGTAATAGGCCCTCCGTCCCTCACCTCTGGATTGTGGTCACGGTCAGCTTTGCAGAGATCTTTGACGACGGTGATGTGCAGCTGTTTGCAAATCCTGGATTCCTTGGTCATCCTCCACAGTGCATCCTGATTAAATCTTTATGTAAACTGGATTATCACATGCCTTGTCTTGTTGTCATCACAACGGCCAAGTCGGTGAACAGAATCCACAATGTAGTTGAAGTTTGAGGACCACGAGGGAGAGATTTTAGTTATCAGACCTTTAACTTTTTCAGGAATGTCCTCTCCTTCTCCTTCTTTCATCCCCCTGATACGGAGGTTCCATCAACGTTTGTATCGCTCAGATCCAGGACTCGTTCCAGCAGCTCAGCGTTGGTTTTCTTCAGAGTAGTTACTTCTCCTACAGTTGACTGCAGTTGGTTCTTGCAATCTTTGATCTCTGCCACGTTTAACTCCACTGCTTTAGCAATGCTAGCTAGCATAGCATAGTTACTGTTCATCTGGGTTCTGAGTGCATCCACTTTCTCCATCAGGCTAATTCCATCTTTGTAGGTTTTCATGGCAGCCCCACTGGGGCACACTGTGGACAAACTAAAACAAGAGAGGTGATATCAACAAGGTTTTACTGGCAGGGATGGCTGTTGACTCCTATGTAGTAATTCTATGACAAGGTCATGTACCATGTTTTTATATTATCAACAGGTTTCCCAATGCACAGCACGTCAGGCCAGTGGGCAATTATTGAAAAAGCCCACTGAATACACTTTAATAAAGGTTGGTTCATCTAAAAAGATTAAAAAAAAAAGAAATTGTAAAAATGTTTCAGAAAGTTCCATTTGTTACATATAACTTGTAATTTGTTGATAAAAATGTCCCAAAAATCTTTAAGATATAAAGTATTGTACACATCAAGGTTTAGATTTATAGTTTATAGATGTGTTTACATATATAAGGTGTGAAACTATTTTAGATGAAACTCTTTTGCTCCATAAGGTCTTCCAGCCATTTGAACTCATCAGAATGTAATTGATTAGGAAGTTAACAATGATGGGACTCAATACATCTGCATAATGATTGATTACTTCACCAAATGGCCACAGGCCTATGCATTGACATCTAAGGCAGCCAAAGAGGTTACGTCATGCTTTCTGAATTTTGTTTACCAATTTGAGGCATAAAAAAGGATTTTGTCAGACCAGGAAACAGAATTTGTCAACGACGTAAGAACTAATCCTGGACAGAAGCTGTAAGGAGATGAACAATAAAGTTAAAAACTATTTGTTCAATAAGATAATGTTTTCTACTTACAAAATAAATAATTGTTTTACAGCTGGCATGTATAATATTCATATAGTTTTCAGCATGAGATGTATGGTACTGCTATTGAATTACTGTATTTTTTAATTGTATTGTAGATCAACAAGATTGTGTGAAATTCTTAAAATAAAAAGAAGCTTATGTTCCTCCTACCATCCTCAAACCAACACCTTGTAGAAAGAATGAACAGAACTATTCAAAGGTGAGTTCTTGTCTCTGTAACATTCAAAGGGCTTTACATTGATGTGCATTATTCTTTCACTCCACACACAGTGGTGGTAAGCTACTACTGTAGCCACAGCTGCCCTGGGGCAGACTGACAGAAGCGAGGCTGCCATATTGAACCATCGTTCCCTCTGACCACACACACCACATTCATACTAGGCAATGTGGGTAAAGTGTCTTTACTAAAGGACCCTTTGGTTATTGGATGACCCACTCTACCACATCAGCTAAATCAATCATATTATACTGATAGCCATAGTTCTTAAATGTATATGTTTAGATTTGATTTCTGGTGTTCCTTTGTATTCAACAGTTCAAATTTAATAATTTGTCTCCATCATAAATTCCTAATATTTTATAATTTCTTTTATTTTCAGAACACTGGCCAAACTTGTCTGCAATCATCCAGAAATGTGGGATGAATATCTGGATGTTTGGTCTCAGAACCAAGACACAGATGACCACCAAGTTCTCTCTCCATTTGGCAGAAGTTCCAGAGCACTATATGGTTGGTGAATGATCATGTCTGTGTACATTAGGTATGTCTATGAGACAATGACAAAACAATTTTATAAAATGTTTTGCTTCAAATTTTCTTAACACTGTAGAGGAAATAGTGACCCAGGAAGACGTGTCGCTGGAGAAACAGAAACAGTTGATGGACATTGTCAAAGAATCTCAAAAAGACCCATGAAAAAATAAGTGGTGAAAAAAACAAAGCAGAGCAGCGAACACCAGCATTCAAAGTTCAGTGTTTAAAAAAATAAACACAGATCAACTGAAAATAATGATTGAGGTGGTGATTAATTTTCTGTGCTATGGAGGGGGCGGAAACCAGACTGGAACTGTTTCTAGAGGTTATTGTGGGATAGGTGAGAGTGAAGTTGATCTGTTAACTGTTTTAAAGAGACAGACCTTTGATAATAACATTAAGGAATTTGTTCTTTCATTTTTCCTCCAATTATTCCATAATATTTCCCTTAATTAAATAGCAATTGGTCACAAGATCTAGAAAAATTAAAGTGAAGATACTGTTGATATTTATCACTTATTGCTAGAATATTGTTGATTTCTTACATAATTTGTATTTTATGTATACGTAGAAGTGTAAACTTGTGCACAATAATGTTGAAATAACTCATTTTCATGCATAAAATCTGTGACCTACAAGATCAAACTGCTCCATATTTGACTCCTGAACTAAAATGAGTTTGACACCCCTAGAATAGACCATCCTAAGTTAATCTACTGCAGTATTTATTATAACAAACGCCTACAACAGGACGTGTAGGTGTGTTCTAAATCAACCTCTATCTGCAGACATCACACACTTTATTTAATAAACAGCTGATACTTTACATGCTCTGCACCTGCAATGACAACAAAATAAAGTTGTCATACTTTTCATCAAGAAAAACATACATTTTAATGTGTGAAACTAAATGAGGAGAATAAACATTAAGAGTACAGTTCCTAAAAACACATTACTGGCCTTACTTTACAGCACTTTTATTTTCTTATTTGTTAACATGCCTGTTGGGTATTTTAAGATGAGACACTGTTCATTTTTATATTAGACATTTTTATTTAATATTATTTAATCTTGCACTAAAGTCTAAAGTGAATTTTCATTTAATTTATTGCTTGATTGATCAAGCTACGTCACAGAAGTGTTCTGTTTAGGGTTGAATGTTAAAATAAGGTGAATAAAATAAATAATGAACATCCTGGATCTGTTTGTTTTTCAATGCTTTTCTTTATCTTTTTAATGTATTATAAAAGTATCGGATTGAGTCTCTGTATCGGCCAATTCTCATAATCAAAGGACTCAAAAAAACCTGATCAGGACATTCTTA
>NW_021145102.1:100000-124873 GCF_900634775.1 Gouania willdenowi
TGAACAAGGAAACAGGAAAGTGAGGATAGATCAGCTGAAGGAGTTCTAAAATGATCATTTCCATAGAGTAAAGATGTTCTCCTGTTTATTCCATGGATATGAAGGCTGTTCATCACCTGCTACACTTTCATATGTTCTCTGACTGGGAGCCCTGGACTTCCTCAGGGACACTTTAGGTAGGCCAGCATAGACTGGAGACCACATGAAGAGACTGCAACAGCTTTGGACATTGGCTGTGACATTCCCCAGCACTGACATCCAGTAGGGTTGCCAGGTTGACTATTTTACAGCCTTTTTGTGATTAAGAAAGCAACTTTATAAAGCAATGCTGAATAATGACAGGTAAACAGTTCCATCAATGTTGTTATCTAAATCATGCTTTTTGGGGTATTTTTGTGGATATTCAACATGTTCCATTAGGGGAATAGTCAGCGTTACCTGGCAACCAATCCTGTGTAAGAACAAAGCCCTTTTTTAATTTCTCAAAGGAAGAGAAAAAAAGTCTCATATGATACCTGTCTAAAGGATTTATTCTTACATATTTTTTGTATTTAAAAATAAATATTGTTTAAATAAAGACAACTGTGTATTTAATGTGCTGTACAGTAACTGTCCTCTCACTACTGTCCACTCACAATAATTGATAGAATTCTGTCTGAATGTGTGACTGCTTAGAAAAAGTAAACTGCTGAATTAAATGTTAAAGTAATGCAATGGTTTAAGTTCTACTTGGAGGAGCAAAGTTATTTTGTATGCATTGTAAACTTTGAATCTGACAGATTACCAATGTCCTGTGGGGTTCCTCAGGGCTCTGTTCTTGGACCTCTTCTGTTTAGTCTTTATATGCTTCCTTTAGGACAAATTTTACAGAACTGTAAGGTTGATTATCAGAACTACGCAGATGACACACAACTATATCTATCACTGAACCCAGATGACTATGGTCCCATTGAGGTGTTGTGTGACTGTTTAGAAAAAGTAAACTGCTGGATCAGTGAAAACTTCCTTCAACTAAACCATGACAAGATGGAGGTGATTGTCTTTGGTAACAAGGAAAAGAGGACTGCTGTCAGCAAGTATCTGAGTCTGGATCTTTAGAAGATAAAGACCAAGTCAAAAACCTTGGTGTTCTGATTGACTCAGATCTTACATTCAGCATCAGATCAAATCTATCACAAAAACATCTTCTACCACCTAAAGAACATCTCCAGAGTGAAAGGTTTAATGACTCATTAAGATCAGGAGAAACTGGTGCTGCTTTTATCTCCAGCAGACTGGACTATTGCATCCTGTGCATGGAGCGGACCTACCCGGACTCTTTTATCATTGTGCTTGGTGACTTTAATAAAGGGGACCTCTCACACCAGCTCCCCAAATATAGACAATTAATTAAATGTCCGACCAGAGAGGAGAAGACACTGGATCACTGTTACACCACACTAAGCAGTGCTTATCACGCCGTTTCCCGTGCTGCACTGAGCCAATCGGACCATTTGATGGTCCATCTGATTCCTTCATACAGACAGAGGCTGAAGCTCTGTAAACCTGTGGTGAAGGAATCTAAACAGTGGACCAGTGAAGCAGTGGAGAAACTCCAGGAGTGTTTGGACTGTACTGACTGGGATGTTTCCAGGTCTGCGAACAGTTCTCTGGATGAGTTTACAGACGCTGTGACGTCCTACATCAGCTTCTGTGAGGACAGCTGCATTCCATCAAAGACCAGGGTGAGTTATAACAATGACAAACCCTGGTTCACAGCTAAGCTCAGAGGGCTGAGGGCAGACAAAGAGGTCGCTTTCAGGGGTGGAGACAGAGCCAGGTACAGAGAGTCGAAGTACACGTTTGAAAAGGAGGTGAGAAAAGCCAAAGGTTTGTACTCAGAGAAGCTACAACACCAGTTCTCTGCAAATGACTCGGCTTCTGTCTGGAGAGGGCTCAGGCAAATTACAAACTACAAGCCCAGAGCCCCTGCTGCTGCTAACGACCTCTGCCTGGCCAACAGTCTGAATAACTTCTATTGTAGATTTGACAGACAATGGGACAGACCTGACTCCAACCCCCCTCACACCTCTGACCAGCCTCACTCCAACACCTTCACCCCCCACATCAAAGCTACAGTCTCACCCCAGCTGCCTACAGAGGCTCTCTCCCCTATCTTCCCCCCCTCCTCCCCCCCTCCTACAGAGACACCTTTCTCCATCAAAGAGAGAGATGTGAATAGACTTTTCAGGAGACAAAACCCCCGTAAGGCTTGTGGACCGGACTCTGTCTCTCCTTCTACCTTAAAGCACTGTGCTGATCAGCTGTCTCCAGTGTTCACAGACATTTTTAACACCTCACTGGAGACATGCACCGTACCAGCCTGTTTTAAGGCCTCCACCATCGTTCCTGTCCCTAAAAAGCTGAGGATCACAGGACTTAATGACTACAGACCCATCGCTCTGACATCTGTGGTCATGAAGTCCTTTGAACGCCTCATGCTCTCCCACATCAAGGACATCACCGACCCCCACCTGGACCCCCTGCAGTTTGCCTACAGATCCAACAGGTCTGTAGACGATGCTGTAAACCTGGCTCTCCACTTCATCCTCCAGCACCTGGACTCCCCAGGCTCCTACGCCAGGATCCTGTTTGTGGACTTCAGCTCTGCTTTTAATACAATAATCCCAGCTCTCCTTCAGGACAAGCTTTCCCAGCTGAACGTGCCAGACTCCACCTGCAGGTGGATCACAGACTTCCTGTCTGACAGGAAGCAGCACGTGAAGCTGGGAAAAACCATCTCTGCTCCCCGGACCATCAGCACTGGATCTCCTCAGGGCTGTGTTCTTTCTCCTCTGCTCTTCTCCCTGTACACCAACAGCTGCACCTCCTCTCACCAGTCGGTCAAACTCCTGAAGTTTGCAGACGACACGACCATCATCGGTCTCATCGCTGATGGAGACGAGTCTGACTACAGGTGGGAGACAGACCGGCTGGTGTCCTGGTGCAGCCAGAACAACCTGGAGCTCAATGCTTTAAAGACAGTGGAGATGATAGCAGACTTCAGGAAGAACCCAGCCCCCCTCACCCCCCTCACCCTGGGAGACTCTACAGTGAGCTCTGTAGAGTACTTCTGCTTCCTGGGGACCATCATCACTCAGGACCTCAAGTGGGAGCTGAACATCAGCTCCCTTATCAAAAAAGCTCAGCAGAGGATGTACTTTCTGCGGCAGCTGAAGAAGTTCAGTCTGCCAACAAAGATGATGGTGAACTTCTACAGCTCCATCATCCAGTCCATCCTCTGCTCCTCCATCACCATTTGGTACGCTGCAGCTACGGCCAAGGACTAGGCCAGACTGCAGCGTATCATCCACTCTGCAGAGAAGGTCATCGGCTGCAATCTGCCCTCCCTCCAGGACCTGTACGCCTCCAGGATTTTGAGGCGTGCAGGAAAGATTGTGGCCGACCCCTCCCACCCCGGTCATAAACTGTTTCAATCTCTCCCTTCTGGTAGGAGGTTTCGGTCCATCAGGACCAGAACCTCCAGACACAAAAACAGCTTCTTTCCCTCTGCCACCATCCACATGAACACACCCCAAGTCACCCACTGAACCCCCCCACCCGATCACCACCTCCACCAGCTTGATATCTGCTGCACTGTATATATATATTTATATTTATCCTATTTATCCTTTATTCTCTATCTATTCTTTATTTATCCCTCATCCTTTATATTTATCATTATTATTATTATTATTGTTGCTGGGTTGTTCGTTGTTCTTTGTTGTTTTGTTTTTATTTCTTTTATTTCTTTTTGTTGCTTGTTTTTGTGCACCAACCACCAAGTCAAATTCCTTGTACTGTCCTTAAAACTGTACATGGCAAATAAAACATTTCTGATTCTGATTCTGATTCTATTGTAATGGTCTTCATCAAACATCTACAGCTGGTTCAGAACAAAGAGATCAGAACACATTACTCCAGTTTTAAAGTCTTTACACTGGCTCCCAGTCAGCCTCAGAATAGACTTTAAAGTTCTGCTGCTGGTTATAAATGTGTGAATGGGTTTGGTCCAGAATACATCAGTGAGATGTTAGTCAGGTATGAACCCAGCAGGTCTCTGAGATCTATGGACACAGGTCAGATAATGGAGCCCAGAGTTCACAGTAACCATGGTGATGCTGCTTTTAGTTGTTATGCTGCAAAGAAGTGGAACAAACTGCAGCAGAGCTGAAGTCAGCATCACATGTGAAGATTTTTAAATCAAAGTTAAAGGAACTTTTTTTCTCTACTGCGTATGATTGAAAGGGAGATTTTTGGTCACGTTGTTAATGTAATGTGTTTGTTGATGATTTTAATTGATTTTACTGATGATTTTAATGTTCTTATTTATTTTAAGATGTTTCACTTTTTGATGATGTAAAGCATATTGAGTTGCATTGTGTATGAAATGAACTATACAAATACATTTGCCTTGCCTTACATTTAAGATGTATTTTTTATATTATTTTAAAAAACAAACCTAACCATATTTAATCACAAATCCCTCCATCAAACATTCAGTGTAACACAGACTTTCTATGAACTAAACATCCTGTACGTTCCCTCAGGCTGAAACTACTTTATTCACTGTTTAATCACTATTCTACGTATTTATTCTTCATTGTTTTGTTGATAAAGTTGTAAAAAGTTTGTAGTGAGGTCATTTTTAAGCTCCTACATTTAGAGTGGTTGCCAGGTTGAGTGTTTTCCCTCTGATTTTTAAGGTGTAATACTGCCCTCTACTGACTGTGTTTTGAAACTGTTCATTCATTCATTTGAACCAAACACGTGTGAACAACAGTAGGTTTTGGATCTAGGAGCTGAAAAGTAGTTTTTATGACTAATAGAAGTGTTTGTGGGATTCACAATGTTAGATAAACTAGTTATTGACCAGCTGAGTGGACCAGAGGACTGGGCAACATGGAAGTTTCACATGGAGCACTTGCTGAAAACTAAACAAAGGTGCTAGCAGCTAATGCTAATGCTAACAAACAAGCAGAAATGCTGATCTGATAGTTTCACATGTGCTCATAGCATTTATCAGTTTTGATCAGACGTTTCCCTCATATGAATCCAAAGAGAAGTTTGCTGAAAGTTTTCTCCACTTCTCCTTCAAACCACCAGAGGGGACACACACACACACACACACACACACGCACACGCACACACACACACACACACACACACACACCTCAGAAAGTTTTCCAAAGAACCTGAGAACGATCCAGGGATTTCCTCCATTAGAGGATGTAGATGTTCTCAGATGTTCTTCATGTCTCATGGATGTCTAGTGACTGGCTGCTGGGTGGCTTCACTGCACTCTGTAGCTCCACTAGAGGGCAGCACTGTGCTATATCCACTACCCGACCAAACCCTAACGGGACCCAACGGAACCAGACGAGTCGGGTTCAGACAGATATTTAGAACTGGTGTTTGGGTTAGCATGCAGCGTTCTTCCTTTCCTGCTGCAGCTGCTGTAGCCCTGAAGAATGCAGCTTTAACTGTAACAGTGACAGCTGTGATCCCAGTGCAGAGAGGATGGAGCAGAGGACGATTATAAAGGAAAACACTGTTGAAACATTCCTTTTTCTGCCCAATAACATGTATTATCCTTATCTTTGATACATGGATTATGTAAATAGATCCAATGGGTCTCTTGCGTGCACTGATCCCCTGTTTGTGTTTGATGTTCACTTGTGCTGATATGATGTTGACATTAACAGTTGTTAACTGTTGAATCTGATCTGCACTCCAACTGTGACACAGTTATTTATTTACTCGCCGTTCATGTGACCGTTTACTGCAAAACCTGTGCACATGCCTCTGCGTACATCTGTGGAACTAAATTCATCTCGGCATGCCACACTTTGCCGCGGAAGGACAAGGCTAATCCAGCTATTATTTTGCGTTTTGCAAATCGCAAACATAAAACGGAACTCATGCGTCAAGGAAAGAAGTTAAAAGGAACGTCTGTGTATCTGAATGATCATCTAACAAAGAAAGCGGCTGGAATTGCCAGAGAAGCGCGTATCCTGAAAAAAAATGGGAAGATCAAAGCGACATGGACGAGGAATTGTAAGATATTCATCCAGCTAAATGGGCACACTCCGGAACAAGCTAAAGTCATACTGGTAAGAGAAATGAAAGCCCTTGACCAAATCAAATAATGTTGCAAATTCCACTGAGTATACTTACAACTCGTGAGAAGATAAGTCATAGTGTTTATGGGAAAGACAATTGTGCCCAGATGGGAGGACATGGATGCTCACAGGCCACATCTAGCCTTATTTTTATTTTTAGTTACGCAGCGGATGTTTCCTGGAGGAATAATTTAACACGAAGTAGGCGACGGATTGATGGATATTTTTCTGTTAGACTGAGGATATACTGTAACTCTGCAAATGGACAGTGTGTGTTCGTCTTGGTGGGATGGAAGGCTTGCATTTTGGTACTTTTCTCTCAAAGGATATAATGACAGTGAGTTCTAATAATATTCAGTGGAGTCGACAAGTGGATATGGATATTTCGAACACTCGGACTTTGGACTTTGGACTTGGGAGTACTGGGAACTGTACGGGACATCTCCAAATAGACAGTAGTTTTCTGCGTGTGTCTGATTGCGTGTGTGTGATTGTCAGTGCGTCGCTTGGGCATAAATGTGGATGTGTACGTTGTGTGTGTACGTGTCCTGCGTGTGTGTGCATGAGTATGTGCTCCATGAGCGTGAGTGGTCCTGTGGTTGGGTGTGTCCAATGCTATGCGCTTTCGGGGGGAATGTGTGTGTATGATAAAACTAAAAACAAATGTATGACAGTGAGGATGAATTGAGCGAAGTGGATATTGATAACAATGATACAGAATATATAAATGGCAGTGAAGACATTCTTTTGTACGATGATACAAATTATAGAATAAATGAGTTTGGCTGTGACATAGATCCGGATAAGCATTTGTTTAATAATATAATTAAAGATTGTGATTACTATACTGACGAGCAATTTAAACGCATTAATATGAATGGAGCCTTTAGCATTATACACTTTAATAGTAGGAGTTTGAACAAAAATTATAACGAAATTAAACAATATCTTAGTCAGTTTAATAAATTTAGTGTTATTGCTGTTTCTGAGACTTGGTTGGATGCAGATAGGTGCTGTGAAGTACAATTAGATGGATATGAATTGTTCACTACAAATCGGATAAATAAAAGAGGTGGGGGCGTTGCACTATACATAGATACAGATCTGAGGTTTAAAAAGATTGATAGCAAGTCAACCACCATCGATGATGTTTTGGAGTGTATAACGTGAAATTATTGTAGAAAAGTCTAAAAATATTGTTGTTAGTTGTGTGTACAGAACACCTGGATCATGTCTAGACATTTTCAATAAAAAAATGAACTGCCTTTTTAGTAATTTAAACAAGGTCCATATTGTGTGTGGTGACTTTAATATCAATCTACTGAACCCTCAGAAAAATTTAAGAACAACAGACTTCATTAATACTATGTATAGCAACTCTCTTTTTCCCCTTATTGTTAAGCCAACCAGAATTACCACGGACACATCAATGTTAATAGATAATATATTTACTAATCAATTAGCAAGTCAAATTACAGCTGGAGTACTTATCAATGATATCACTGACCATCTTCCTATTTTTAGTATTTTTAAACAATTGCTAAATATTACAACCAAAATAAATGATTTCAAATATGTAAGACATCGAACACCTGAAGCTATTGCTGCTCTCAAGGGGGACTTATGTGCCCAAACTTGGGAAGAAGTGTATGCAACTCCTGACCCTGATAAGGCATACAATGCCTTCCTACTTACCCTAATCCAATTGTATGACCAGCACTGTCCGTGTAAGAAATATTATACTAAAAACAAAAACAGCCAGGATAAACCATGGCTAACCAAGGGCATAGCTAAGGCTTGTAAAAGAAAACAACAACTCTATAGAGTACATTTAAAGCAAAGGACTAAACAAACTGAAGAAAGATATAAAATGTATAAATATAAGTTAACTCAAATAATAAGATTAAAAAAAAAGCATACTATCACAAATTGCTGGAGCAGAACAAGAGTGATATCCAGGGTACCTGGAAGGTATTGAATGGCATTATCAGGAATGGAAGAAAAAAGGAAGAATATCCAAATTACTTCACAATGAATAATTCTATCATCAGTGAAAAAAAGGAAATTGCTAATGCATTTAATAGTTTTTTTGTCAGTGTTGGGCCGAAGTTAGCCAATGAAATTGTGCTACCAAGCAATGCCAATGAATTTGAAGAAATGAATATTAAAAATAATCTAAACTCACTTTTCATTAAAAGTGTTAGTGAGAGCGAAATCATTGAAATTGTACATTCCTTCAAAACTAAAAGATCAACAGATAGATCTGATATAGATATGGTCCTCGTGAAAGATATCATTGATTTTACTCCTTTCATGTATATATGTAATCAGTCTTTCTCAATGGGTATCTTTCCGAGTAAAATGAAAACTGCCAAAGTAATACCTATTTTTAAAAGTGGAGAAAAGCAACAGTTTACCAATTACAGACCGATCTCAATACTCTCGCAGTTTTCAAAAATACTGGTGAGGTGTATTGACTGTTTCATATGTGTAGGAATTAAATCATTTAATTGAACTTTGACTGAAATACTATACTAGCCTCAGCATGGGAGACAGAAGGTTGTCTCTCTCTGTGAAGTGTAAATGTGGACCAAGGGGGGATCCTTTCCCCTTCCCGGCCAAGCAAAGGAACAGTAGGATCAAAGAACAGGTTCGTTCCTGTTCTCACCTCTTTGTTACATTACGATTAAAAGTGAACAATCAATCAATGTTTACTTGCTAAGTTTTCAAACTCTGGGCTCTGACCCCCTGCGAAGCCCAGGGGATTTTATCACCCCCAAAGGTCACTCAGGATGTTGGAAGAATACCAGCTGTTTGTTTCCCCCTCAAAATGAGATCAAAGAATATGTATTTGTTTGAAAGTATTCATTCTATGCAATATACCTCTTCACTTCAAGCTGAGTATAAGATGTCAACAGATGGCTTTATTTGTGACCCCGGCCGTTATCTCTGTAACTCGACTGTTGGATGTTGATTAACTTGTGAACCCTGAAAGTTTCTTGTTCCCAGGATGGTACTTCCTCCATTTGTTGAGGTGTGAAAGTTTGTGGCCTTCTTTCTTTGTTCTAAGGCTAAAGCCTTAGACTCCTCCCGTTGGTCTCAAGTCATATAGGCCTTTTTTGGCTAAGATTCTTCAGAGTAAATCTGACCTCGGCTGCTCTCACAGGGTTTTTGTCTCAGCCCTGTTCTTTTGATTCTGCTTGTGTTAATAAACTTTGTGTTATTATGCAAGCTAGTTTCATCTACGATCCTTATTCATCCTCCACATCATCACCCGGGGAAACACGACACTGGAAAAGCTATTTGTGAAACGACTTGATAGCTTTGTAGACAAGCATAACCTGTTAAGTGAACATCAGTATGGTTTTAGATCCAATAGGTCCACTTCAATGGCAGTTACGGAACTAGTAGAAAAGATATCAACATCTATTGAGAACAGTGAGTATGCTGTTGGAGTCTTTATTGACCTTAGCAAGGCCTTTGACACAATAGACCATTCATTGCTTTTAAATAAATTAGAAAGGTATGGTGTCAGGGGCTTAGCACATGATTGGCTAAAAAGTTATCTAAGTGACCGAAATCAGTATGTACATATTGATAATATCAACTCAATGGAGGCAAAAATAACTCACGGAGTTCCTCAGGGCTCCGTTTTGGGACCTAAACTATTTATTATGTACATTAATGAAATCAGCGAAGTCCTCAACAAATTACAATGTATTCTATTTGCCGATGATACCAGTTTGTATTGTTCGGGAAAAGATCTTGAGCTGCTTTTGAACACAGTAGGAACTGAACTTAAGATACGTAAAAAGTGGTTCGATGTAAATAAACTTTCCATAAATCTGCATAAAACTAAATATATTGTATTTGGAAACAAGGAAGTAAACAAAATTGGGGAGGTAGAAATTGAAAGGGTGTATGTTACAAAGTTTTTGGGAATCAATATTGATAATAAGTTAAATTGGAAAGCACACATAAATACACTAAAGACAAAAATTTCCAAACTTATTGCCATACTGTATAAAATAAAAACCTCTGTGAATCAAAATGCATTATATATACTGTACAATTCCCTCATCCTTCCATACCTTAGCTATTGTGTGGAAATATGGGGGAATACCTATAAAACTAATATACAACCCATCTTCTTATTACAAAAGAAAGCAATTAGAGTGATCAGCCATTCAGAATACCTTGCTCCAACAAATCCACTTTTTATTAGATTAAATATCTTAAAATTGCATGATCTTGTTGATGTCCACACAGCAGCTGTGATGTACAAGGCTCACAATCGCATGCTTCCTCACTGTTTACAAAAGATGTTTCAAACTAGAGAATCAAGATATAACCTCAGAGGAACTGATCTGCTACAAAAACCCATGGCGAAGAGTAATACTAAGAGGAGGTGTTTATCAGTCAAAGGAGTTGATCTATGGAATGGTCTACCTATACAACTTAAGGGCTCCAAAATTATTCATGCATTTAAGAAAATGTACAAGTTAAATATTATAGAGAAGTATAGAACACTTGAATGAAACATTAGAAAAGAAGTTGATCAAGGATGTTTAATATAATTTTGATTGCTGAAGTTTAAGTTTTGTGCTTACATGTTACCATCGTTGGTATGAGACAAACTGTATAATTGTGTCATCTTTGGACATACAGTAGTGTTTCAGTTGTAAAAGGGGTTAGGCAAAATAAGTCTAGACTTCAGCTTAAACCCCTTTCGGTCAGGCATCATTTAGCGGTTGACATTCTTAATGTATACATATTTATTTATTTATTTTTTTTCTTTTTCCTGTCGTGTAATGTGTGGGATCTTTGAATGACCTTAGATCGGGATGTTCACAATGACCGAAGAAATAAACTAACTACTACTACTACTACTAAATAGTAGTTTAGTTCACTGTGCTTGTCTTCTTTCTGTCTCCAAGCTGTCTTCTTCTCATTCTTTTTTATTTCCAGTATTGGGCTGCCTCTCCAAGCCATCGAGAATGTGCACCAGCATTATTTGACGTCACGTCTGTAGAACTGAGCAGGAAATGTGTAACCAGAACAGCAGAACAAAATGTATCACACAATCTGTTCAAGGCAATTGGTAGAAATGTGTGTCGACTCTTTCTCTTTGGTTTTGAGCGTTTCATCAACCATTAGCATTAAAAAAAACTTAAAATGAATGTTTATTTTTCCATAAATCGTGTTCTTTGCTCCTTTAAGTTAAGGCACAACACTTTTTTAAAGAATAAAACACTTTTTTTACATTGTTCCATCATTACAATGTTTTAAACCGTTTTAAACTGCACTTTAGCCTCGAGGTGTGGAAATATATTCAAATGTGAATGAATATAAATTATAATAACTAGTACAGTGCCCGTCGGACATATGCATTCATGTGGGAGCATAAGGGGTATAATTGTGGGTGCAAAATGTGGGTGCAATTTTCCTTGTTTAATTCTATGGGACATGTGCATGATAAATGTGTTTGTTGTTTTTTTTTTTACTCATTTTTATATTTTTTTTTTTGGTGTATTTTTCTGTAATGTATGTTTTTCGGAGTTATGTGTATTTTTTTATCTTTTTGTTGTGTTTTCGTGCTTTTTTTGTATAATTATTATTTTTTGTTGCCATTGTAGTGTGATTCTGGAGTCATTTTGTGTAATTTTTGTATACATATTGTTTAGTTTTTTGTTTTGTTTTACTCATTTTTATAATTTTTTGTTTGATGTATTTTTCTGTAATGTATGTTTTTGAAGTCATTATGTGTATTTTTTTTATCTTTCTGTTGTTTTTTTGTGCATTTTTTGGATAATTATTGTTTTTTGTTTCCATTGTAGTGTGATTCTGGAATCATTTTGTGTATTTTTGTATCTTTTTTAGTGTAGTTTTGTGCATTTCTATTTTTTTTTTTGTGTATTTTTGTATAAATATTTAGTTTTGTGTATTTTGAGTCATTCTCATATGCTTTTTGTTGTTTGGTGTATTTTTCTGTAATGTATGTTTTTTGGAGTAATTTTGTGTGTTTTTGGAGCCTTTTTGTATATTTTTATGCATTTCTGTTGTCATTTTGTGTACTTTTTGTATAAATATTGTTTAGTATATTTTTATTATAAATACTGTGTGTGTGTGCGTGCATGTGTGTGCGTCTACATCCATATCCTTCGTGCACGCGCATCAGCCGTGTGTGTGTTTACATTGTAGCTGCTAGCATCTTTCTTCTCACAAAGAATAATATAAAAAGAAACACTCACCGTTGCGCAGAACAAACGTAAATCATAGTGGACCCATCCGCTCACAAAAACGTTACATTACTCCGTTTAAAGAATCAGAATGTTTGTGATATAATTGGCTAATAACCGTCAGCACAGCCACCGCCCACAGTCATGGAGACGAAGGAGGAAGTGACCCGAGATTTAAAAGAAGTTTGGAATCACGGGAATCATATTAAATAACCATGAAATATTAACTTAAATAACTTTTAGCGGTACAATAATGTTTTAATATTGCATTTTTTTTTTAAACCCAAGCAAACTGCGACACGGTGACGTCATGAACCCGGAACCGAAAGTAGCGCGCTCAATACCGCGCTGTTACCGAGGGAGCCGGAATTATAAAATTAACGTTTTGATCGTTTTGCTACACCATATACTCTAAAATAACATTGATTAATGTGGATGCTGATAGACTTTTTTTTTTAGTTGTATCGCAGTTGATCACCGTTCATCTGTTTCACCATCAAAATGGATACCGGAAGTCGACTCAACTGTGATCAAGATGGACACCAGAAGTGTCTCTCAACATATGGTGCGCTAGCGCCCCCTCACACTCTGCGGTCAAAAGCTGCCGCCCAGAAGTGAAATAAAATTAAAATAAACATTTGGAAATGACCAAATTACTCCAAAATAACAGATGCACACACTCAGATTATTTTGAAGCTGTTGACTGAGTTTCAGGTCAATCTCTTACCGCGTCGGGGAGATATTTGCTCCACACACACGCACTCACACAGACGTTCCTTGCTTTTATAGATAGATAGATAATAAATATAGTAAAAAAAATAATTGATTGACGTATTTCAGGGTTGTAATTAGTAAACAAGTTATCTAACATCACTTCCGGTACATTCTAAGCATGCTAGCAACACCTAGCATGAGGATAAAACATGATGAATGTACATTGAAATGACGAAACTATGGATCTTATGCATGAACCGAATGGATATTATGAAAGTTAACGGTTCATTTCTCACTAAAATGTTGCAAAACAAAGCTGAAGCCACAAGCTCTAGTAATATATAGCACCATGTTCTCAAACGGGGCTGACAGGTGGTCACGTGATGTCAGCCCGTTGAAAAAACTGGATGGTAGAAACTGTAAACATCTTATGTTTTAAAAACCTCATACGTAAAATATTGGTTGTGGAAAATGTAACTATTACATATTTTGCTGTGGGACTGGGTTGGAAAATAAAACACTGGAATCTAGTATGAAATGATTTTTATGTGATTAACAAGGATGGTGTAGATACTGATTACTGAGTCCTTTTTAATAACATGATGTTGTATTTTGGAGGTTTTTAGTTGCGATCTTAAACATTTGATCAGGTGACACACACACACACATACACACACACACACACACTCACACACACACACACGCACGCACGCACGCACGCACGCACACACACACACACACACACACACACACACACACACACACACACACACACACACTGAGTTCCATCAGAAAGTTTTCCAAAAAACCTGAGAACGATCCAGGGATTTCCTCCATTAGAGGATGTAGATGTTCTCAGATGTTCTTCATGTCTCATGGATGTCTAGTGACTGGCTGCTGGGTGGCTTCACTGCACTCTGTAGCTCCACTAGAGGGCAGCACTGTGCTATATCCACTCCTCTATGTTCAGCCTCTGTGTGGATAAGAAGTGCTGCTTTAAAGAGAGCTATTCTACTACTGAATATGAACAGGAGCTGCTTTCTTCCACACATTCAAACCTGCTTGTACAAATGGAACTTTGGCTGTGGATTCTTCTCGCTGCTTTTTGCTTCGGTAACATACAGACTGTACATGTTTGTCTCTGAAACATTTGAATACATTGATGAACTCTTCATGGTACGCTTTGGATTTCAATGTTAAATTCCTTTGGAGCTGACTGGTCTCTCCTTCTGGATGTTCTGTTCTTCCACAGAGTGTAAAGGAGAGGAGAAAGTCACACAGCCACCAGGAGATGTTATTCTGACTCAAGGACAAACTGCTACACTAAAGTGTACTTTTAGCACCATTAGATCAGACCCTTATTTGTTCTGGTACAAACAAGAAGTGAACAGTTACCCAAAGTTTATTCTGAGACGTTCACGTTATTCAGCAGATAATTCTCCAGAGTTTGTGAAGGACAGATTTGATGCTGAGCTCAAAGACAGCTCTGTTCCTCTGATGATTCAGGATCTTCATGTGTGTGACTCTGCTGTGTACTACTGTGCTCTGAGGCCCACAGTGACAGGAAACCACCAACGTCTGGACAAAAAGCTTTGGAGCAAATGTATGTATGTATGTATGTATGTATGTATGTATGTATGTATGTATGTATGTATGTATGTATGTATGTATGTATGCATACAGCATGTATGAACAATAACATCCATTCAAAGAAAATGTAGGTTTACATTCACTTTGTTCCTTCTTGTTTTGTACATTTAAGCAATATCACACTAGATGTTGTGCTGAAATATCAGTACTGGTGTGATTCAGTCGTAGACAGTGTTTGGAATAACGGCGTTTAAAATATCAGCGTGTCAGTGTGTGTGTGTGTGTGTGTGTGAGTCTGCCTTTGTCCATCTAAACCCTGTGAAAGGCATAAAACAAGAATCACATCTTATTATACGTAGGCACTGTTACAGAGCTCTGCTTATCAGAGTTTTTGGTATGAGACCTTGAGCAGAGACTGTTTGTTGCTGGCACTGTGAATACAGCACAATCTGTCTGTACTGTGGGTAATCTAATCTAACATGACTCAGCAAAAGACCAACGTCTCTGTTCAAAAGTACAACAATATAATGCAGTGATTGTGTATAAACACATGACAAATTGTACACATGAACACATTTGATGATATGATGATTAACGTAATAATTGCCATAACACTTTCCTGTTGGTTTCACATGTTAAAGTGACATCATGAGGAGGAGGGACTTCCTGTACAAAAGGACAGAAGCTGGTTGTCAGCATGAGAAAGAAGTCAGAGTTTCCAACAGTTTAGTTTGAGCACTGCTCAGCTTGTTTGTTTGGGACATGATGGTTTTAGTCTCACTACTGCTTCTCCACATATTCACGGGTAAGTCCAGTTCATCTCTGCACATCTGCTCATTATTGCTGCTTCAAAGTTAGCAAAGGCCTTAAAGTGAAACATACCAACTTAAAGAGTTTTCTCTGTTCCTGTAGAAATCATGTGTGAAGAACTCAAAGCAGTCAGCACTGAAGTGAACACTTTAACAGGAGACACACTGACTCTGTCCTACAATTACAACAAAATATCACCCGGAGATTATTTTTTCTGGTACAAACAAGATCCTGGAAAAGCACCAGAATTTCTTATTTCTCACTCAACATCAGGAGATGTGGGTGAAGCTGCTGTTGATGGACTGAAGATCAATGTGAAGACAAACCAACTCCAAATGATCATCTCCTCTGCTGCACTGTCACACTCTGCTGTGTATTACTGTGCTGTGAGGCCCACAGTGACAGCAAACACACAATCCCTGTACAACAACCTGACAGCTGCTCACTCACACTGACACATCCAACACACACCTTCATACAGTTCACACACTGTTCATCAACTTTTAATAAACCATTCTCTGCAAAACACAGAAGAATTACTAAAAAAAAGACAATTTAAAGTTGGAAAGAATTTAATTACATTTTGATCTTAAATTATTTGCATTTTTTTTTAAATAAAACATATTTAAACAGTTCTTTTGATGTGTGATCTGTGGATTATAAACTCAAAACTCAGAGGTGTTGAGTGACTTAGAGTCTTTTTTTTAATCTTATTTAAACAAATGTACAAGAGCTGACATCATTAAACTGAGGATAATTTAACACTTTTCTCTGATCATCCTCGTCAGACTTCAGTTTTTTAGTCACATTGATGTTCAGGGTCATCTGTTAATCAAACAACATGCTTATAGGGTCAATCCCACTAAACCAGCTTTGATTTAAAGTGAGGTGAATTATCTAATGTAGCATGGGTTAGCTGTCCCAAGCATAAGTGCATGGAGCTCCCCATGTGTGTTAGTTCCCAAACCTGACAACACTGCTCGTTCCTGTAATGACTATTGGAAAGTAAACGCCGTCACAAAGCCCGACTCCTACCCGTTACCCTGGATGGAGGATTGCATAGATCAGGTTGGTTCTACCAGATATGTCACAAAGTTGGACCTGTTAAAAGGTTACTGGCAGGTTCCATGAACTCCCCGTGTTTCAGAGATGTCTGTCTTTGTCACCCCTGATTGGTTTCTACAATACACTGTGATGTCATTCAGGTTAAGGAATGCTCACGCTACTTTTCAGCGCTTAATGAACAGAGTTTTGGTCAAAGTCAACAACTGTGAAGCATACGTAGATGATGTTGTAGCTTACTCAACCACGTGGGTGGAGCTTGTGGCAACATTATCCCTGATTTTTAATCAGTAAATATTTAATCTCTTACACTCAATCTTGCAAATTGTGACTTTTGAAGGAAACAGTAACTTACCTCTGAAAACTGGTGAGTCATGCTGTTGTTTATTTACCTTCTCCACAGTCAAAACGTGCACTACACTGATTTATTGTGATGTGTGGGTACTATAGAGGGTTTTGTAGGAACTTTTTGGAAGTTGTCGCCTCTCTCACCGCTCTAGTAAGTCTCATGAAAAATGTTGTCTGTGTGTCAGACTGTTTTTGATTCTACCAAAGCTCTTTTATGTAGTTAGCCTGTGTTAGCTGCACCTGACTTTGATGTTCTTTTAAGTTAGAAGTTGACACCAGTATGTGGGTACTGGTGCTGTTCTTTTACAGACAGACAACCATGAAGTCGACCATCTGATTTGCTACTTCTCAAAAAAGTTGAATAAACACCAGGTGCACTACAGCACTATGGAGAAGGAGGCACTAGCCTCTTTGTTGACCCTTCAGAACTTCAAGGTTTCAGTAGGATTGAGTTCCCAGCCCATACAGGTTTTCACTAACATGACCTCCTCATTTTCCTCTCATGGATGAGGAATTTCAACCAGTGGTTTTTACAGTGGCTCCTTCTTTGACAGGATTATAATCTCCACATTCTTCATGAGAAGGTCACAGAAAACATGTTGGTTGATGTTCTTTCTCTGTCTTCTTTAAATTAAAACCCTTTGAAGGTGTTTAATTCTCATGGAAGGTGGAGTTACGACTGCTGTCTGGGAAGTAAATGGGTCCACGCTGGATTGGCAGCAGCCAGTAGCTGGAGCTACCAGGCCATTCCAGTAGCAATGTAAGGCCTCAGGCAGCAGCTTCTACATCAGACCACAGTTAGCCTAAAGTGTTCCAGCTATTTCACAATGCCTCCTCCGAAGAAAAACATTACTGCCGAGGAGGCAGACGAACTCAGGAGGTCATTAGAAATCATAGCAGACAATGTTGCCATGATACGAGAAGACCAAAAGAAAATATACACTATTTTCTAATTAGTACTGTCAACAATGAACTCAGGACAGTGAAAAAATGGATGGACATAAACAAACTATCCTTAAATCTGAACAAGACTAAAGCTATGTTTTTTGGAAACTACAAAAATAAAACTGAAAAACAATTAAACATAGATGGTATACAAATTGAAACTGTATCTGAATGTTTAGGTATAACAGTGGACAACAAACTATCATGGTAGCCACACATAAGACTTATACAATCAAAGGTTGCAAAAAGCATTGCAGTAATAAACAAAGTTAAAAACATTATTGATTATGATGCTCTCCACATGCTGTACTGCACGTTAATATTACCCTCTTTAACTTATTGCTTAGAAATATGGGGTAACATCTATAAAAGCTCATGACATCCTTTCTTTTTATTACAAAAGCTTGCGATAAGAGTTATACATAAAGTTGGTTACATCGATCACACAAACTGTCTATTTCTAAAATCTGGACTTCTGAAGCTCACTGATTTGGTAAAACTATATACTGTACTCCTTTCATACAAGGCCAACAATAATGTATTGCATATAACATCCAGAAATGATTTTGTATTAATGAAGGGCAGTAAAGCCTGAGGGGATGTGGTAACTTTAAAGTCCCATTGGTGGATCCACCAGGAAAAGTTGGTGTGTCAGTATGTGGAGACTTACTCTGGAATGGTTTGGGGAACCATATAAAACATTGACAACATATTCCCTTTATATTTATTTTTAAACTTGTAAATATTTGTGCAGAGTACAGAAATGAAGAGGAATATTGACTATATATATATATATATATATATATATATATATATATATATATATATAATAGGCAATAACAGTGCTAAAAATATTGTTGTGCTTGATGACGCTGAACAATAACCATAGCGATGATTTTTGTGACTAAAAAATAAATAAAATATATGATAGACTATAAATGTAAAGGGTGTATTTAGGTGAACAATGTAGGAGGTGTTCTTAGTATAAAAACTGTTACATATGAGCTTGACAATATATTGTGATCTACTAAAGTACTTACCATTGTTAGTAACATAAACTGTTTATCTGTTATGTTAACTGCTTTGTGAAAGAAAGCAACCACTGATATGAATTATGACAATTTCAGGGGTGGGAACTTATAAGTTTACTTCCTCCCACTCCTTTTTGAGTTCATGTATATATGAAAGTATGTTAGTTTGAATTATATGTAATGTACAAAGAACTCGGAATAAACAATCAATCAATCAATCAATCAATCAATCAATCAATCAATCAATCAATCGTGACAAAGGGCAGCCATGGCAGAGTCCAACCTTTACTGGAAACAAGTTCGACCTACTGTCGGCAATGCGGACCAAGCTCTGACTCTGGTCGAACAGGGAACAGACAGCCCCTATCAGGGGGTCTGATACCTCATACTCCCAAACGACCCCCCCCACAGGAAATTCTTGAGGAACACGGTGGAATGCACTTCTCCAGGTCCACAAAAACACAAGACCCTGCCGAGGGTGTAGAGCTTGTCCACAGTTCCCTGACCAGGACAACACAATTGCTTCCTCCTGGCTCCGAGGTTTGACTATCCAATGGACCCTGCTCCTAGTACCCATGAATAGACCTTACCAGGGAGGCTGAGGAGTGTAATCCCTCTATAGTTGAAGCACACCCTCTGATCCCCCTTCTACAAATCCAGGGGCACTGCCCCCTTTGTCCACGTGATGCTGCAGTCATGTCAACCAGGACAGCCCCACATCATCCATCATCTTGAAGAACTCTGGGTGGATCTTATTTAACCCCGGGGCCTTGCACGGAGGAGCTTTTTCACTCACCTTCAGCAAAACCTCATCCTCAGAGATAAAAGAGTCCACTCCCTGGTCCCCAGGCTCTGCTTCCTCCATTGGAAAGGTGTGTCGGTGGGATTGAGGAGGTTTTCAAAGTATAGTTTTCCACCGATCCACAATGTCCGCTAGGTCAAGGTCAGCAGTGCACCATCCGCACCATACACAGTGTTGACGAATGGTGGTCAAGAACTTCTTCGAAGCGGTCTGGAAGTCATTCTCCATTTTGTCACCAAACTCCTCCAATGTCTGGGTTTTTGCCTCTGCGTTTGCCGTGGCTGCATTCCACTTGGCCCGTCGGTACCTGTCTTGCTGGCCTCCGGAGTCCCACAGGCCAAAAAGGCCCGATAGGACTCCTTTTTCAGCCTGACGGCATCCCTCACCCCTGGTGTCCACCAACGGGTTTGGGTGTTGCCACCATGACAGGCACTCTCGAACGCCAGATCCATCACCCACAAAATGGACGAATTGGAGTTACAGATGGCCACGATGAGCTTTGTTCGGAACTGCAGCATCATCCTCATCACGGAGTCATGGCTTCACCCGCTGATTCCGGACTCTGCAGTCAAGCTAGCAAGAGGTGGAGGGTTCTGTGTTTACGTACATAACGAGTGGTGTGGGGACAGCAGGATCATTGACACACATTGCTCTCCTGATTTAGAGGTTCTGGCAGTCTCGTGCAGACCTTTTTATCTCCCGAGGGAATTCCAAGTAGTTATTGTGATGGCTGTTTACATCCCACCGGATGCTAACGTTAGCTCGGCCCTCAGCCTCCTTCTCAGTACCATAAACAAACAGCAGCTCGCCCACCCCGACGGGGTTTTTATCGTTGCTGGTGACTATAATAAAGCATGCCTAAAGACTGTGCTTCCCAAAATCGTCCAGTTTGTGGATTTTGCCACCAGAGGGGAAAATACTTTGGACCATGTTTACTCCAACATCAGGCATGCCTACAAAGCTACACCCCTCCCCCATCTGGCTGGATCTGATCATCTTTGCATGTCTCTCACCCCCACCTACACCACCCTGCTGAGGAAAACAAAGCCTCAGTTAAAGACAACATAAATCTGGCCTGAAGGAGCCCTCTCTCAGCTGCAGGACTGCTTCTCAACAACTATATGGGATTTATTCTCCAGCCACAACCTCTAGGAGTACACTGACACCGTACTCTCCTACATCAAGAACTGTGTTGACAATGTCACCGTCAATAAAAGGGTCAGGGTGTTTCCAAACCGGAAACCCTGGATGAACAGCGAAGTGAAATCCCTCTTAAAAAGCTGCAACACTGCCTTCAAGTCAGGGGACAGGGCAGCGTACAGAGCAGCAAGGGCGGACCTGAAAAGAGGCATCAGCGAAGCCAAGGCAGCTTATAAGAGGAGGATCGAAGATCACTTTGCTGTAAACACACCCTAAAAATGATGTGGCAGGGGATAAAATCACTTAACAAACTACAGAAGCAGGAACCAAGAGACTGCTAGGACTGATGTTCTCGCTGGCAGAAGACCTAAACCAGTTTTTCGCCCGCTTTGAAACGGTCAGGGCCTCAGCTGACACTCACCTTCATCCCCCCCAGCACCGGCACACTGATACTCCAGGAGCACGAAGTGAGATGGTGCTCTAAAGTCAGTAACCCCAGGAAGGCGGCCGGCCCCGACGGAGTACCTGGTAAGGTACTCAGAGCATGTGCTGACCACTGACTGGTGTTTTCACTAAAATATTCAACCTGTCCCTGACACTGGCCACCGTCCCGCCATGCCTCAAAACCTCCACCATCATCCCCATCCCGAAGAAGGCAGCAGTGGACAGCCCGAACGACTATAGCCTGTTGCAGACTGGTCTGTCAGCACATCCGGTCCCGTCTGCCTCCCACTCTGGACCCCCACCAGTTTGCCTACAGGTCAAACCGATCCACCGAGGACGCTATCACCATAGCGCTCCACACTGCGCTGAGTCATCTGGAGCATCAGGGAAGCTACGTCAGGATGATCTTCCTGGTTGGTACACATATTTGGGCCTCTCCGGTGGGGGCCTGGCCCCTCTGTTGGTGGCTGGGCCACTGCATAGAGTAAAAGTACATCAAGATGGTGCGGTCGGGCGTGGCGGTGGGTCTCGGGGGGGCTTTGCCGGGGTCTCTCCTTGCGGGGTCTTTCCGGGCTGTGTCGGCCGTGTGGGCGCGGGGGTGCCTCTCCCCCTTGGGTGTTGGCTTGGTGCTTGCTTTGTCTCCTGGTGGCCTTGGGGGCGGGCCCCGCGGTGTGCGGGCCCGGGGCGGCCTGCCTCGCCGGTTTGGGGGGTGGGTGTGCTGGGGGGGTGCTGGTGTCCTCACCGGGGTTGGGGCAGGGTTGCTTGGCGCCTCGGGATGATGCTGTTTACTGGGGGGGGGCGGCGTTAGCTGTTCCGGCGGTTGAGGTTGCTTTCGGCGCCGCCTGGTGGGTATGTCCTGCCATCTGCGGACTGGTGGGTGGGTCCGGGGCATCTTTGGCTGGGGGCTGCTGTCCCGCGCTGGATGTTGTGCCGTTGGGGTGCCTCCGTCCCCGCGGTGGGGGTCGCCGGTTGCTCGCGGCCGGCGGGGGGCGCTGCCCCGTGGCTCGCGCTGTCCGGGGGGCGGCGGGGCCCTGGCTGCTGGCCTTGTGCCGTCTGTGGGCTGTGCGGTCCTGCTGGGCTGTGGCCGGACCTGGGCTGGGGTGGGGGGCGCGTCCCGGGGGGCTTGGCCCGGGGGCTTGCCCTTGGGGGGGTCCTGGTCCCTGGGGTTGCTCCTGGGGCCCGGGGTGCTTGACCGCTGGCGGGCCGGTCCTGGCGGGGGTCATCTGGGCGGGTGGCGCGTGCCGCCCCTTGCATACCTTCTGGTGCGGCCCCTGCTTGGGCAATCCCCCGTGAAGCAGGGTGTCGGGGGCCAGATTAGGGGGCCACATCCCGCGGGGCGGTCTGGCTTGGCCTCTGGAGGGGGCACTGGCTTTAAAGAACTGAAGCTCGTGGCGCGGGCGGCAATCAGCCTCTGGGGCGCCCGGGGGGGCTAGGTTGGGGTGGCCTGGGGACCGGCGGGGGGACCCCAGTGGCCCCCTGGTGCCTTATGCCGGCTTGGGGTGTGGGTCGTTCGCCCTGGGCGGGGCTGCTCCTGGTGCTGCATCCATTCCGGGTCCTCCTGGCCTGGGGGTCGGGTCCCTGCTGGCTCTGGGCTCACCGGCGGGTGCCTGCCGGCTGCCCGTTCGGCGTGGCTCTGGTCGTCTGCTGGGCGTGGGCTTTGGCTCCTCACGCTTGGGGGTCTCGGGCGGGGGCTCTCTGGGGCCCTCCCCTAGGGGGGCTGGGCGCGGGGGTGTGGGTGGTGGTGGGGGGGGTGGGGGGCTGGGGGGCCTGGGGGTTGGGGGTTGGAGTCGGTGGTGTGGTGCGCTGGGTCCTTGGCTCCTTGGGGGCTTTTCGGGTGCGTATGGGGGGGGCAATGGCAGCCTCTCGGCTTGGGCCGTGGGGGGCGTTCGGGGGGCTGCTTGGCCGTGGGGTGGTCGCCGGGGGCCCCTAGATCTCTCGCTCTTTCTGCTGGCCCGACTGCTTCTTCGGGCCCGGGGGCGGCTCATGGGTTGTGCAGTAGCGGCTCTTGGAATCACATTTGTCATGGACGCACTGGCCTCGGGCTGTGGGATAACACTCATACTGGGCTCAACCATAGACACGTTGTTCCCAAATACCTGTTTTATGTAACTTCCACTCACTTCCCTCCTCTCTGTTCACAGCCACCACCATTATTCCTAATCCGCACACTGGTCACCAGACTGGCTTGATAACACAACAATAAGCACAATATACACAACCACAATTTCACATCACAATCACTTGAAACTTATTGACTATTCCCCACCCATTCGTTTTCCTATCTTGTATCCCTCCTCCCCTGTTAACTCCCCCCCCCACCCCCCTCACCCTGGTGTAACACTGCCCTCTCTTTTTTACAATCCTCCCTTTAATAAAGTATTTACCCTTCCCTAGGGAGGGCTGGTGATGGTCACAATTATGCAATGAAATAAATTCATTTATTTAATTGCAATAATAAAATATGCATTGCTGTTAAAAGATTGCACTTCTTGTAGTGTTAACCTTCAACAGCATGTGCAGACAAGGTGAAAAAAAAAAAAAAAAAAAAAAAAAAGGATGATCTTCCTGGACTTCAGCTCAGCATTTAACCACATTATCCCAGACATCCTGGTCCAGAAACTAAGTCACCAGGGGGTCTCCACCCCCATCTGCTTCTGGATCAAAGATTTTCTGACAAACCGCCCACAATCTGTCAAACTCGGCCCCCACCTGTCCAGCACCATCTCACTCAGTACTGACTCTCCACAAGGATGTGTTTTGAGCCCCCTCCTGTTCACGCTCTACACATCCGACTGCTCCCCTACTCATCTATCAAACTCCATTATAAAGTTTGCAGATGACACCGCCGTGGTTGGGCTCATCTCAGGGGGGGATGAGTCTGACTACAGAGATGAGGTCTGCAGACTGACTACGTGGGCTTCAGTTAATAACCTCCAACTGAACACCACAAAAACAAAAGAACTGATCATGGACTTCAGGAAGAGCCGAGCGGACCCAGCCCCACTCTATATCCACGGAGACCGAGTGGAGAGGGTCCACACCATGAAGTTCCTGGGCGTGCAGATCTCCGATGATCTCTCCTGGACTGCAAATACCACGGCGGTGGTGAGGAAGGCTCAGCAGCGTCTCCATTTCCTGAGAGTGCTCAGGAAGAACAACCTGGAGGAGAGGCTGCTAGTGACCTTCTACAGAGCCACCACAGAGAGCATCCTGACGTACTGCATTACAGCGTGGTATGCAGGGTGCACAGCAGCAGATAGGAGAGCACTGCAGAGGGTCATCTGCACAGCCCAGAAGATCACTGGCTGCTCTCTGCCTAGCCTGGATGACATTGCTAACTCTCGCTACCTCAGCAGAGCAGGCAACATCATCAAGGACTCCTCCCACCCCAGTAATCACTTGTTTGACCTGTTACCATCGGGCCGACAGTACAGGTCACACAAAACCAGGACAAACAGACTCAGGGATAGCTTCTTTCTTAGAGCTATCACTGAAACAAACAAATCCGCTCACATCGCTCACACATACTGATCATATTGATCTTGTGCAATAAAACATTTTGTTGTTATTTGTAGATCTGTACATTC